>NC_043705.1:16041774-16128616 GCF_006229205.1 Suricata suricatta
CCCAGATCCACTGAGGGGCTGCCTCCCTCCCCCTCTCTTTCTCTTTCTCTCTCTCTCTCTCTCGCTGAATCTTGTAGACTCCAAGATTTCATGGGTTCCGACATTCCTTGTATATTTACACAAGAAATACAGACTCCAGTATTACTACTTAGCATAAAAGCCAGAGAAAGCAGAGCAGGGTAGACTTTTCCTTGTAAGCATTAGCCACCTCGCTCAGATAAGTTACAGAATTCCATTATCCAAATTGTTACACATGTGTGACAGAGGTTGACCTTTCGTCATGTCAATCCTTTTTGCGTGGGCCCCAGGCTCCAGCCTAATGGCTCAAACCCTGATTTACTCACTGTAATAAGGGCAGGAGGTCGAGCAATTGTCAGCCTGCCTGTTCGTACTCTTCTCGGAGCCTGGTTGAAGGCTGTTAACACAAAGCTTTTCAAAGTGAATTTACAACCAGCACCACTGACAGAGGCCAATCAGTGCACCATAAATGTCAGGTTAGTGAGATTGAGCAGTAAGTAAAGTACTGACAGCACACTATTGGCTGGAATCAATTGGCCAAGGTTTAACTGAGACAGCAGGCTGCGGCAGCCGAGGCGTAGGGAAGGGGCTAAGTGCGCAGCCTGAGTTGCAGGTGGGCGTCCCTGTAGGTGCACATGGGAGCGGGACGGGTGAGGGTTGGGACGCGGCCGTTTGCTTAGGTGTGTGGGAGTAGCCGGCCTCCTCCCGTCCGTGTGCACGTGCTGCACGGGCGTCTGAGTTCACGGCCGCCGAGCCTGCTGACGCTTGGAAGAGAATGGCCCAGTGTCAGAAAGGAGCAAGAGGAGAGCAGTTAGGACGGGGTGCTTTCAGAAGTAGGGGTTCTGTTCAGCAATGCCTTCTAGTCCCGCTAAAAGGTAATTTGTTCAGACCCCACAACCGTAATGGGGATTTACACCGAGGTGCCGATAAAACCTGAAGTGTCGCCTTCCACCCTTCGGGAGGCTGAGCAATGCGACCCTCTCCTGGAAGTCGCTAGTGAATGATTATGGGTTGAGGGCCTGAATATCCATGAGGTGTGGTTTCCCCACCACCCGGAATGTTTTTATCATTTTGTGTAATGACAGCCTGGACAACAATTCATTGAGCTCTGAAGGCATCAGCATTAAAATGGAGGAATCCATTAAAATGCTGTATGCAAGGATTTATAAATTAGGCAATTTCCTTGATTATTGCAATCATTTACAGAATTGATTGTTTCAGTGTGGTATAGACAGATTTCAGCAACTGTCATTGACAACAAGCACATTTTCTGATATCTGTAGCTACTGGTCGCTAAAGCAGGTCACTGTTCCTCACTGGTCCCCCGTGTTGTGCTTGGTCACAAGGTCAGGCAGACTTTCAAAGAACCTTAAAACCACAAAGTTTCAGTTAAGAGACCCACCTGGGCTGTGAGGGTGGGTGCATGTTGATTTGAAGAGTGTGCCATTGTTTTCACGTGTGAATGCATATTTTGGATGATGTGCCTCAGCTCAGCAGTGCAGATTTTGAAATGAGGCCAACTTAAAGAGATAATTTTTGCAAATTGCAGCTGTAAATATTTGTTTGATTGAAGATCTAAAAGTCAATGTGTTTTATTTGTTGGTCCTTAGAGTTCTAATTATCCAATAGATATATCGTAGAGCCCCTGGATTTTAGGTCAATTAATTCTGGAAGGCATAATAAAGACATTGTTACAAGTGTGAAACGCTCAAAATGCTGCAGATTTTCCTATACAAGAACACACACAAAACAAGTCGACTTGGTGCTCAATCACTAACCACAAACCACAGGGTTGCCTTTATTCGTGCAGTCTCAGAGACGGGCATGCCCAATGCATCTGCAGAACCCCAGCCAATGAAAGCTGGCCATGTGGTTTATGCTCAGTACCAAATAACTGACTTTGGACATTTGTTTTTCATCATCATTTTGTTTTTAATCATAATTTTTTCCCCTTTGGAACTCTAAAAGAAACCGGGGCTTGTAAAATAATGACACTCTGGAAACTTGTTTAACGCTGTCGGGAAGACAGAAACGTTTAGTTTGTCCTGATTTGAGTACCTCCGTATTTGATCTCACAGTGGTCTTTGTTTAAAAGGAAAGATGCTGTGTTTTAGGAAGTCTCGTGGCTTGGGGACACCTTGTGTCTGTTTGGCTATTGTTGCTTCCGGAGTCAGAAGTTCCTTTTCATGTTTAATTAGTTGTACTGTTCATGGGCTCTGAATTCAGCCGAGAGGCAATATTTTCCTTTCAGTGTCTTGATATTACCGTCTCGTTTTTATCTAAATGTTCTTGGCCACAGGTGTTTCTGGTTTCTGTTAAGACCTGAAAGCCATGTGACAAGATCTGTCCTGGGTGAACTGTGAACGAGGGTCTCACTGTTCAAGAAGTTTCTGCCAGCGCCCTTGTACATTTATTTAATAAACCAAAACGTCCAGCCTGCAACTGTGCAATGATGACATGGGGCGAAGCCCATTTTATTAAAATGAACAGTGTTTTTCACTCTCTGTGATCACTTTAAATTAAAGCTGCCCCCAATAGTGAAGTGTCTTCTATAGAAGCATTCAGTGTAATCTAATTCAGCAGAAACTTCTTAAGTGCTTTTTAATTGGAATCAAATTAAATGTAATCAAGTCATGTTTTCAGGGTCTTGTAAAGCACCAAGACCTAAGTGTTCTTAGCACGCTTGGGAATATTAATGTTGATCACAAATTTAGTGCAACACTACTAAATTCTCACATGTCCATGCAAACTCCAAAATGGTAGATTACCAGTAAATAAATGTTTGGTTAGAGTACAGTGCTTTCAGAATCTGTTTTGTTTGTCCCCAGGCTTGTACTGAAATTGGTTTGTGATAAAACAACAAAACAACACAAACCATTCTTGGGGGAGAGAGTCCTGAAGAATGTGGGACTAGTGAGAAAAGCACTTAATTTTAGTTTTCTGGAATTAATTGCAATTTCTAATTTGGCCTGGATAATCTACAAAATAGAAAATCTAATAATTAAGCTTTAAATGATAGAAATGAGATTTTTCTCTTGAAAGTAGTTAATACTAATCCTAAGAAATTCAAACTACATGAAAGCATACACCGGTGGTAAAGGTAATTGATGATTTTTTTTTAAGCCTTTTTTTTTTGAAGTAATCTCTACACCCATCATGAGGCTTGAACTCACAGCCCGTGAGACCAAGAGTTACATGCTCTACTGACTGAACCAGCCAGAAATAGAGCATGAACAGGGTAGGGACAGAGAGAGAGAGAGAGACACGCAGAATTGGAAGCAGGTTCCAGGCTCTGACCTGTCAGCACAGAGCTTGACTCAGGGCTCAAACCCATAAACCGTCAGATAATGGCCTGAGCCGAAGTTGGACACTTAACTGACTGGGCCACCCAGGCGTCCCTGTTGATGATTTTTACAATGGCCTTTTGAGAGATGACCATATCTATATAACGTAATGCGTATTTGTTTTGTTGAAATCACAGTTTTGGTAAAGATACTCGCACTCTGTCCTTGATACTGAAAAACAGATTTTGAAAGCAGTCACCCAAAGCATTGGTATTATAAGATCTTCTGCAGGGATTAAATCGGACTCAGCCATGAATAGATTTTGATTTTGTGTCCAGTTGCATCCTTCCCTCTGTGCATTTCTCCTGGGTAGGAAATTTCCTTAACAGATGCAAGACTTGCGATATTACAGAAATGCTTCTTGTGATATTTTCGTATGTTTTTAGTGCGTGTCTTTAATATGACCAGGCTTTCTGGAGCCTCTAGGGAGATTTTAATGGTCCTTAGAGGGGAAGAAATTTCTGTGTTCTTTTTTATACATGGAGGTTTTAACAAAAAAGGTTTGAAATGCTTTTCTAAGTAGGAAGACTTATTAATTTGCTAACTTGGGCATTAGACTTCAGGCAAACTACTAAATTTCTTTGTGTGGCTGTTTCTTTTCATATAAAAGAGAGTCCTCCCCTATTGTGCAAGTTAGAAAGACAGTATTCATGGCTTCTGTGTAACAAAAGAGATTTTCTTTTTCAATTAGGATTTTATTTTGTTTTTCACTTGGGATTTTACAGTAATCTGTAAGTTTCTACTATACTCTGCACATGATTATAAAGAATCTCATTATTTGTTAAAGCAAAGAGGAGGCCAAGACATCCAGTTGGGATGGATTTAATTAATACAAAATCAGGTGTAAATGATACCTAGATGCACATTTATTTAGCGCTGCTTACAAGTAAGAAAGGATTATGTATTAGAGATGCCATACAACATGGGTGAAAAAAATGATTGGATGGCTTTCCTTTTGAAGACTACGTTTCTAACGGAGAGCAAAGGGTAGCAAGGTGTATGATTTCAGTAAGTGAAATGATTGCTTTTCATCCACACAATAGAAGACTGACTTGCAATTTGAAAAGTGAGGGGAATGACTGAGAAACATCTAGAAAAATAACATGGAAGCCCCCAAACCTAAAGGTCCTTTGACCGTGGACCTCAAACCAGGAGCAATTCGTTAGGTAGATTTGACACTGGGTATTGAATTCTGTATGGGACAGCATTTCACTGCCTAGCATATTGTGACTTGTCAATACATATTAAATGACAACAAATCAGCATTGTGGCACATGTGACAGTGTCCGTAAAAATGCATGTGCCACTGTGTGTGGACTAGCGAATACTGACCTAATGGCACACTGCACAAAATCTGAATGTGTCAGTGTTGATTCTGTGCAAAGGAGGAATTCTGCGTAACAGTTTGTACTTGGAAAATTTTATTTAGGGGTGTCTGGGGGACTCAGTTGAGTATCCCACTCTTGATTCAGCTCAGGTCATGGGATCAAGCCCTGCATGGGGCCTCATGGAGCTTGCTTAGGCTTCTCTCTCCCTCTTTGTCTTATCCCTCCCTGCTTGTGTGCATGTGCTCTCTCTCAAATTAAGTAAATAAATAGTAAAGAAAAAATTTTTTATTTTACTTTGTTATTTATTTTTTAAGTAGGCTCCATGCCCTAGTATGGAGCCCGATGCAGGGCCTGAATTCATGCCCTGAGATCAAGACCTGAGCTGTTATCAGCAGATAGATGCTTTTTAAAAAATGTTTACTTATTTTTGAGAGAGAAAGAGGGGGAGAGAACACGAGCAGGGAGGGGCAGAGAGAGAGACACACACACAGACACAGAATCCGAAGCAGGCTCCACGTTCTGAGCTGTCCGCACAGAGCCCAACGCGAAGCTTGAACCCGTGAACTCAGAGATCATGACCTGATCCGAAGTTGGATGCTTAACCGACTAAGCCACCCAGGTGCTCCAGGAAAATTTAGATGAAAAAGTAAAAATAAGAGCGGCACCTGGGTGGCTCAGTCAGTTAAGCGTCTGGCTTCGGCTCAGGTCATTGTCTCATGGTTCGTGGGTTCGAACCCTGCGTCAGGCTCTGAGCTGACCGCTAGCTCGGAGCCTGGAGCCTGTCTTTAAATTCTGCGTCTCCTTCTCTTTCTGACCCTCCCCTGCTCATGCTGTCTCTCTTGCTCTCAAAAATAAATAAAACGTTAACAACAAAAAAAGAAAAAGTAAAAATAAGGTAAAAGCAGAGAGGAAGGCAAACCTTAAGAGACCCTTAAATGCAGAGAATGAACTAAAAGTTGCTGGAGGGAAGAGGGGGGTGGGTGACAGGCATCAAGGAGGGCACTTGTTGGGATGAGCACTGACTGGGTGTCATCAGTAAGTGATGAATCACTGGCTTTTACTCCTGAAGCCGGATCGCTTCTCGGCCTTTTGGCTAAGATCAAGTGTACTGCTGAAGCCGGGACAGACCTGCGTTTGAACTAACTTGAATTTAAGTTTTAAAAAATGAAAAAGTAAAAATAAAATTGAAACACATCCCAAGGAACAAAACTTTAGGCTGAGATTAATATTTTTTAAGAACAAATATTTGTTTTACATTAAGCGTTTCTGTAATGGGATCTGGATTTATGACTTACATGGCAGTTGAAGTAGGGGTCATGTTCAAAGTGCTGGACAGTCAGTGCAGCCTAGACGTTGTCCCCTAAACCTGCGTGCCTGCTGCTGTACCTATGTCCCTGGGGTTGCACAGAAGGTCTGAATCTAGGAGACTTAGTCAGGCTTTAGCAAAAACTATTAAATATATAATCAGTAGCAGTAATAACCTACTAACAGGTGCTGGGTGTTTGTTGTATAAGAGAAAAAGTTTTGGAGGTCTGTTGCACGTCAGCATGAGTATATGTGGCTCAACCCTACCCTGAAACGTGGTTAAAGTGGGGGCGGCGCCTGGTGGTTCAGTTGGTTAAGGGGCACACTCTTGATCTCGTGACTCAGGTCATGATCTGTGCTTCATGAGTTCAAGCCCTCCATACGCTGTCAGCGCGGAGCCTGCTTGGGATTCTCTCCCTCCCTCTCTCTCTCTCTCTCTGCCCCTACACCCCCCCAAAGAAATCAACTTTAAAAACATAGTTAAAATGTTTTTAAACATTATGTGGATTTTGCCCCAATTAAAAACGAGGAATGATCTCCATTTTCAGCGACTTTTCTTTTCGCACAGTAATTCTTAGACTCCAGCTGACATAGGAGTTTTCAGGTGCAGAGAGCCACAGCAAAGTCACTCTAGGGACCAGCCCCTCAAAGATTCTGGTTCAGCCATCCTGCACTGGGGACCCAGAAGTCTGCTACTTTAACAAATGTCTCACTGTACGTTAAGAAAACAGGAAAAGCCAGACTCCACCTTTCTCTTCCTTATTCCTGTGGTTGTCAACTCCCCTTCCTGGTTTTTCCCTTGTTTGGCTCTTCAACCTTGGCCTTTATCCTACCTCACTTGACACCTGGTCTAGTCTCATCTGCTCCTGTGTTAATTCTAGTCTTGCTTTCATTCCTGCTATGCCTTGATTTATCTCTGGATATTTCCCATCTCCTCCCTTGCCACGCACCTCTAGAAGGATGGATGATAAACAGATACAAAGATAGATACCTATTTATTGATAGACAGCAAAATGGACTATGACGACTGGCCAGGTGTAAGGAAGCTCCCAAAAAAGCAGAAAGCTTTACACGATAGGAAACCGCAGCGTGTGTTTCAGTGGGTGGTGGCCTCCTGGCCGGCCTTTGGTGATGCTCGCTAGGGCCGGAGCTCAGGTTCGGTCTGGGTCTGAGCTGAGTGACAGCAAGCAGACACCCGAACTCCCTCAGCTCTTACCAAGTGCTGCTTTCCTCTCCGCGTCACCTGTCAGCCCCTTCTGTGTGGTCCTCCACCACGTAGAGAAGCCATATGGTCCTTGGGTGCCATTTGCCATTTTGCAGTCTGTGAAGTTTCCATATGCCAACTTCCTCCTGCACATCGGCTGATCTTTCCCTGTCTTTCGCCTCAGCTTCCAATGATGGAGGTGGTCTGCCTGTGTCTGCCCTTCTCACACTTCCCTCCCCTGTTCTTAGGGTTTCTTCCTTTTTTTAAAATTGAAAATAATTTTTTAATGTTTATTTTTTGAAAGAGGAGAGTGCGAGCAGGGGAGGTGCAGAGAGAGAGGGAGGGAGACACAGGATCCGAGACAGGCTCCAGCCTCTGTTCTGACAGCTCAGAGTCCAGTGTGGGGCTCAGATCCACAGACTGTGAGATCACGACCTGATCTGAAGTTGAAGCCACCAAGGTGCCCCCGCTTTCTTTTTTTATGTTTATTTTTGAGAGAATACAAGTGACTGGGGGGCGGGCAGAGAGAGAGGGGGACAGAAGATCTGAAATGGACTCTGTGCAGTGGGTCCGACGTGGGGTTTGAACCACGGACAAACCATGAGATCATGACCTAAGCCAAAGTGGGTGGCTCAACTGAGCCACCCAGGTGCCCTTCACTTGTTCTCACTGTTTCAGTTGCCTTCTCTGAGGGATGGCTCTCACATTCCAGTTCCCACCCTGATCTCTGCTAAGTCCTGTATTTTCAGTTGTCTTTGAGACATCTCTGTTTGGAGCCGTGGTTGCAAATTGAGTTTACTGAGTGCCCCTGCCCTACATCTCCCCACATAGGTGGCCCTTTATCCTTAACCTACAGTGTTCTCCTAGTCCTGTGTGGCCTATGAGCCCAACATTCTGGAGTCCCTTTATTGTTTTTTTTTTTTTTAATATTTATGTTCCTGGAAACCAACATGATGTCTAGCACACAAAAGGCACTGACTAAACACCATCGATCTGCTAACAATAATCAGAGCTAACACAGCTCATCTGAAACTGTGAACCAGGTGTCCTGCTACAGCGCTCAACAGAGATTATCTGAATCCCTCCTCAGAATTATCCAGTGAGGCACTAGGTACCTGTAACTGAGATACTGTAACTCCTTTTTTGGATGAAGGAACTTCTTAGATGAACACAGAAGCAGTTAAACTACTTGCCCAAGGCTGTATGTAGTGAAGGTGGGACTCCCACTGAAGTGGAGAGGGCTCTAGAGTCCTTGCTCTAAACCAGTCTGTCGTTAAATGGCCTGCCCACTTCCACTTAGACCCCTGCGTTGCCATTATGTTATGGGGCCCCAGCGTCTGCCACAGACTCCTCCACACAGCTGACTCCAGCCTCGGGGTCGGCAGAAGAGCTTTTCTTCCTTGGTAGATGCTGCTGTGGCTTCTCAGACACAGCCTACCTGCAGCCTCACAGAGACCTGGGACTTAGCCGCATGACATTCTTAGTCCCAGTTCTAGGACCATGGGTGCCGTATTTATTATGCTAGAGAATTCAAATTTCCCAGCATTCAGAGAAATACATTTATCAAGAGCCTACATGCATGAGGTGTCCTACAGGTCACAAAGATGGGCAAGGCTAACTGCCCTCAAGGGCCATAGAGTGGTAGGACTGTGAGTAATTCCACTTGGAAACAGGTGTAGAAAGTGCTTTTTTGGGGCACAGAAGTGGTTTCCTGCTGGGACGCTTAGGGAAGGAGGAGGAATTTGACCTAGGGACATAAATGATTAATACTCTGAGATGCAGGGATGGGAGGGAAGTGCTCCTAGGGGTAGGTCAGCGCCCCCATCAGTGGGTCTACAATCCTTCTATTCCTATGTTGCCTCTGTCTTCTCAATGAACTGCTTCCTGTTCTCTGGTATTCCAAGATGGTATACCAGAAGGCTCGCCCCTCTTACTCTGGTCAGTGGATATCTTTTACTTTTTTCAGAGCCACAGCTCCCAAGGATTCATTTTAGTCTCATCCCTGGTCTCCACCACCTTATCCACATTCTCTTGCCTTCACCCATCCCCTTGATAAGTGTGAAGTTTTGTGTTCTCACCTGATGTTACAGTTATGGCCTTGGTTGTTACCAACCATATTTGGGGCGTATACTAAAAAATAATTTATTGTTTATCTATAATTCAACTCTGGGTATCCTGGATTTTACTTGCTCACTTTAGCAGTCCTATTAAGGTAACAGTTGAGGAAGAGATCTCATGGAAGAAGAGATGATCCTTGCGATTGTTCAAGAAGGCAAGTGTGCCAAAAGCCAAAGGGATTCAGGGAGGCCTGGTGGGAGAAAAGGTCGGAAGGACTATGGGAACAGGTTTCATTTTATCGTGGGTGAAGTAGACCCTGAGGCAGAAGTAGCATGAACCGTTCTGTGCTATAAAGGGGTCCCTCTGGGCACTGTGTGAAGTCTCTGGTGGGGCAGGGCTGGCTGCTGAGGGCAGGAACTCACCGGACAGGGTGGAGAAGTGGATTTGGAATTAGGGGAGTATTCGGTTATTGTAGTCCGTAGGCCTCCTTGAGCTCAGCTGGCCAGGGTGGGAAGACAGAGCTCTGACTAGAGGAAGGCTAATAGTATGATCACTAGTTCTGTGTGCCTCTGTGAATTGTTATCTGTAAGTCTGATGGGGATCAGGGACCATCTAGGTTGGTACAGCCACAGATGGCCGCATCTTATTTCCATCCCCTGCCAGGACTTCACTTTTGTCCCTCTGGTGGCTGTGGCAGTGAGTCCGTAGAACAGTCAGGTCATGGTGATGCTGGCCCTCCTAATGACATTGACATTGGAATATGTATGTCAACAATGAGATGCTTAGAGTCTCTAGTCGAGGTCTATCCGGGACACCTTCCCTAGAGAGAGGGATGCTTAACCTGACTCAGCCCAGCGTTGCCTAAGATCTCTCCATTATGTCCTCTACTATGCAGCTGCCCACATGCACAGGTGTGTGTGAACATGCACACGTGCTTACTGCTGTTCTCTTGGCTTTTCGCTTGTGATGTCTTCCTGTTTTTTCCAATTACAAAGGGTAATGAGTGAGAATCTGGAAAATGTAGAAAAATATTTTTGAAAACACGGGATAAAAGAGCTGTAATTAATTTGGTGTCATTCTTACTGCAGTTAGGATTTTCTTTTTTTTTTTTAAATTTTTAAATGTTTATTTTTGAGAAACAGAGCACAAGCAGGGGAGGGGCAGAGAGAGAGACAGAGACAGAGAGAGAGAGAGAGAGAGAGAGAGACACACACACACACACACACACACACACACACACA
The DNA here is from genome assembly GCF_006229205.1 of Suricata suricatta. NCBI lineage: Eukaryota > Metazoa > Chordata > Mammalia > Carnivora > Herpestidae > Suricata > Suricata suricatta. Next base: position 16,052,273 of record NC_043705.1, read on the forward strand.
CAAAATTTGAAACAGGCTTCAGGCTCTGAGCTGTCAGCAGAGAGCCTGATGCCGGGCTCAAACCCACAAACTGCAAGCTCATGACCAGAGCCAAAGTCAGACGCTTAACCGACTGAGCCACCCAGGTGCCCTGGGATTTTCTTTTAATACATGGATAACAAGAAACTCCTTGCTCTTTGCATAAAATCATATGCATGTCCCCCATATTGAAAATTCTTTGAGAGGCACCTGAGTGGCTCAGTTGTCGAAGCATCTGATTTTGGCTCACGTCATTATGTTAATAGTTTGTGAGTCCAAGCCCTGCTTTAGGTAAGCCCTGCTTCTCTGTCTGTCCACTACTTGTGTCCTCTCTTTCTCTCTCTCAAAAAAAATATGAAATATAAAAAGATTCTTTGCGTGTATAACCAATGATTTTTATGGCTGTATACTCTGAATATGGTTGAATCCAGTTGTTGAGCATTTGTGTTGATCCTTCCTCCCTCTCTGCCTCCATCCCTTTTCTCCTTTCCTTGCTCCCTCCCGCCCTCTCTCCTTACTTTGAAAATATTACTGATCATTTGATCTCGGGAGTGTATTGGCACAAGCTTGTCAAAATGTCTGCAGGAAAACACACACACAGAGAAACTCTTTTTGTACGAACAGTAAGAATCCTAAGAACGACAGCAAATATTTATCCATCACCTTGTAGTTTAAAAGCGATTTCGTAATGGGCATGCTGATTTTATTGCTGCGCCCTCTGCCGCACGGGGGGCTCTCTGTCCCACTGGTCCCAGTGCGATGGGGAGCTGGGGCCAGCCGGAGCTGGCTCTTCTGACCCGTGTGTTCAAGTGGAGCTTTCCATCTGTCCAAATGTTAGGCTGGAACTAAACGCCTCCACACAGTGATGAAATCCCTAACAAATGTAGTGACAGCGCGGAACATAAGGCCTTAATTCTTTTCAAATTGCTTGCATTTACAGTGAATTCAATTTGAACCATAAGTCACCTCCATGTGAATGACTCACAGGCTTGTTATTGTGATCTTTGTTTTGTAAAGTACAAAAAACAGACGTTGGTTCACGGCATGTGCATAGCCAAGGTGATGGCCACTGATTTCCAACTGAGAAAGTGGTTCTGTATCTTTACGCACGGTGCGTCCCGGGACTGGAGTTGCACAAGGAAATGGAAATACCTTTTGAAAGCGCATTTGGACCACTGTCCACAGTGGCGGTTGGAGGGAATAAATACCCAAATGAAACTCACTTGCGTAGCAAAGTGTTTTTTCTATTCCGGTGTATTTTGCCTCAGATCAGCTGCAGTCCCCGTTTCCAAATCCAGACCATTGGGGATCTAGAGAGGGCCTTGCAGACTGTGACAGAAGGAAGGAAATGATTTCCAAAGCCAATCACTTCCCCACTGTAGAGAAGCCTGGAGAGAAACAGTAAGGAAATGTCCAGAAAACAACCATTTAAATAGCTGATTGCTAAAATATTTGGATAATTTTGAGAATAAATGGCGGGCTAACATTTTTGGACAGTGAAATCAGCTTTTCTTAAGAACTCTGTCTCCCAGCCAGTAATTTCCTTGTTCTCTCTAATTTATCTCACTTCTCTGTAGCTGGCAAATTCCTGTGTTCCGTACCTCGGATAAACCAGCTTTCCAGCTACTAAGTTTTGTTGTGAGACTTGATTTGCCTCCTGTTTTTTATGCACACACTGGTTCTTGCCACGGAGTCGGGCAGGGCTCTAGAGCTGACAGAGATTTGCGCTTTCTCATGACTTTCTGAGGAGTGCCTCCAGGGATACCCGGGGTCCCGACACTTAATTTTGGACCCAGGTCTGGAGTAACTCTCGAGTTAGGCAACTTTTAACTGTATTACAGCTCTGGTAAAGGTAGTAGGGACTAGGAGAGGGCACTAAATATACCGAGGCCATCCCCCCGGAGGCTTATGGAACGGGTGGTCACTGCCAAGGTTGTACTGCCCTTAGAGGCAGTGGGTCGTTCGAGGTACCTTTGGTTTTTGGCATTTTTTTTTCCCCCCTGGCCAAGGGAGAGGAGCGGCAGTGACTTCTAGTTCTGAAAACTCTGTTTAGTGGCCTGGCATGATGGAAATTTTCATGCTCTTGATTTTTGGACCACAGCAAGTTTGTGTCTGGAAAGTTTAAAATGGGTATTTTAGAGACCCATCAGAAAGGACTAGCTAACCAGTAGAAAATAGGGTGGGTTTCATTTTGATGAAACCCTTTCTTGTTTGGCTAGAGCCGCTGATGGAGTTTTCTCAGATTCACCCTGATGACATGAGATCACTAATGATGGGTGTTCTCTAGTTTAAACGTTGCTAGAGCAAGTTCTAGGTAGAGCAATCGCGGACCAGGTTACACAGGGTTGAATGTAAAGCCCAAGAAGCATTTGCTTTGCTTTGTAAGCTTGGTGACTGAGAACTGGACCAGAAATTGTGGAGATGTGCCCCAATTCTAGAGAACAATTCAGCCAGTTCAACTTACTTTCATTCAGCCAGCATGTATTTGTTAAGCTTCTCCTCTGTGCCAGGCCAGGGTCGGTAGAGGATGGTGTTGTGTTTGAAAGACCGAGTTTGTGCCTGGGAGGAGCTTACTGTCTGTAAGGAAGACCTCAAATATCTGAGAAAGGTATTGACGTGAAATAAATCAGAGTGAGTATCTGTGGGCACCTGATTATGAAAATCCAGAGGAGAACTGGGGAGGTGAATGAAGGTCTAGTTGGAGAGTGGAGTTACCTCCATAGGCAGGTTTGCTGGCGGGATTTTCAGGGATGAGTGTACTTGGAAGCCTAACCAAGAGGAGAGACAGAACGTAAGATGGGACGAATAGCAAGTGCGGAAGACTGGAGGAGGAGTATCCAAGCTGTTTTTGTCTGAAAGGTGGGCTTGGTCCATGGGTCACTCTCCTTGAGGTGATAGAAATGAGGCTGCATATGCAGGATGGCACACCAATGGGCTTCTGGAAAACTGGGGAGAGCGTTCAGATTTCAGGTGTGCGTAGGAAACCATGACATGATCCTTCGAGAAGGGGACTTGAAGGTGGCTGGTTGCCAATAAAGAGGGACATGGGTTTGACTTGACAGGTAACGTTTGGACAGGCAGAGCGATAGGCAATGGAAGTCTCGCCGGTATCTGAGATCTCCCCTTCATGCAGATTGATGGAGACTGCAGTGAGGCTGGGACCACCCCTGAACGGCAGCGGATTTCAGTGACTGAAGCCGGTTTACCTTCCATGTGAGCCGTCAGGCCTGGTGCACAGCACCCTGAGGGCACCTGAGTATTGCAGTGCCTTAGATTTGGTACATGACTCCTGGTAACATCTAATGAGATGTACAGGGACCGTAGGGGAGCAAGTATGAGTGTAGGGGGAATAGGATCTCTCCCCTTTCTGATGCTGATTGTGGTAGAACCGCCCACTAGAGTGTATGATCTTCTGTTACAACAAAGAGGGGTTATCTTGTGCTTTGTGCCAAATGAATGCATCTTGTTACATTTAGGATGTGCTTGGCTCTTCCTGTCTGTGGTCCTTCAGCAGATGGCACAGACTGAGCTGTGCAAATGTACAGGAAGAAAACAAGCAGAAACCTAGAAAACTCGGCTGTCTAGGATCCCAGAGTAGAAAGATGTGGGAGTTGAAGGGGGAGTGTTCACATGACACTTCCAGGAAAATTTGGATAATGGACCGAGTGACTAATGTGTAGCGGGCAGCGTTCATTGTTATTATTTCTTACACGCCGAAACCAAAAAAGAGAAACCAACTTAAATCATCTCTGAACTAAAAGGATGAGTAAGAGAGGCAACTTTTTGAGTGAGTGGAGATCCAAGCAGGGCAAACCAACATGAGATGTAAACAGCTGAGGGAGTGAGAAGACAATGGGCGATCAAGGTTAGGTGCTGGGGATGCCCTCAGAAGATGGAGCAAGGACTGCTGTGGGACAGGGGCGGGGACTCAGGGAGAGCAGCTGTCACGAAGGTGCTGCGTACAGGTGGGCTTCATAGTCCTGCCAGCTGGGGGGCCTCCGACTTCTTTACTCCTGCCACAGTGACCAGAGCCTTCAGTGGCGATGCCTGGCCCTGCCCCCCACCCCCCTGGAATTAGAGGAATGCATCTGTTTTCAGGCTGGAGATTAGAGATTTGGGCTGGGGTGGGGGTGGGGCTACAAGGAGACCTGTCTTTTTGGGTGGCCTCACCAGACAAGCTTCAGCCCCGAAGCTGATACTTCAAAACTTCCTTCCCTGATAATCTATAATATTCTGTTTTTAGAGCTGCACTGTCAGCGGTGTCAGAGGGACTCTTCCCAGATGATCCGTCCGTTTAAGACTAGCAGTAATAGCTCTTGTTTGGAAATTAAGCAACAGAAAGGAATTCAAGGGGGGTAAGCTAAATAAGGACATTTTAAATGAAAATATAATCTTTGGTTATGCTACCAAGTCAAGTCAGATCAGTCTTATTCCAGAGTCTATATATAAGGTTAAAAGATTATGTTTGAATAGTTTCAATTTTTTTTTGATTTGAAAAGTTTACATTGAGTTAAAAATTATCTTTAAAAGTCTGTCCTTCACAGTATCTTCCCCAGTATGGATGCACACGAGGTACCTTGCAGAGAGTTTTTGGTTAGTTTTGCGTATCTTTCATTTTGAATTAGAAACCTTTGTTTATTCTTCGTGTGCCTCGTTCCAGAAAAGTCTGAGTTTAGAGGTGGATACATGTCGATGATGAAACTGAGAAGTTCTAAGGACAAACCAGTGTACATAATTTAGCATGTTCTAGATAACCTCTTGATGCTGGAATGTGGTGGATCCAAACAGTGTTGTCTTGGTGCAGTTACGAACACCTTCATGTTTGTGTGTGTGTGTAGAACGGAAATGTTACTGTGATGTGGTGGCTTTTGCTCTGTCGTCTGGACACAGAGTCACAAGCCGTAGAACAAGATGTGCAGCTTCAGGCTGAAATCTCCTGACCAGTTGGATAACGCTAGACTTCTTTATTCAGTTTTTGTTGGTCTGATTGAACAAGTAATTGGTGTTTATTATGAAAAATTCAGAAAATACAGAAAAAAATGTAATTCTCACAATCTATTACCTGGAAACAAACTCTAACATTTTCCATGTATTTTTTTCTAGAAAATTGTATATGTGTGCTATCTGCTGACCTTTTTTTTTTTTTTACTTGAGTCTTACCTGTACATGTCCTAGCATAGTTAACACGCTGTGTAATCATCCGATGTAACATACTGTCAAATGAATGAGTCACAATTTGCTTAACTGTTTCCTTGTTGTCAGACGTTTAGCATTTTTGTTGTATATAGTTATTCATTTTCTCAATGAACATATTTAGTAATGTTACTTAATTTTTTGGAACTAGAATTTGGATTATTGGGATTTTCCCCCCTCTTTTTGGGTTATAGTAATAATGAATATGGTAATGTATGACAAACCAGTGTTTATGAAATACGGGTCCCATTTTGGTGATCTTTGGACTTGATAGGGCTGTCTTTAGTGTCTGGAGATGATGTTTATAAACACTGACTGCTGATGTTATGCAAATGCTAATTCCAAAAATTTGCAGTTTCTTATTTTATGCAAGAGCGAGGTCCTGAAAAATTGCTTTCAGTCCAGTTTTACAAACCGGATTGCTTTAATCCACGAAGGGGTGATGTCCAAGCCACTGGGATGCTTTTTATTCCCTAAAGTTTTATAGACTGTTGTGTAAAGCAGTAAAGTAAGTAAAGATAAATTGTATAATACATTCTTTTATATCCAGGATGCATTTCAAGTAATTTTTCCTTCTTTTTAAATCTTTCCAAACTTTTTTTAAAGTTTATTTTTGAGAGGGACACAGCATGAGTGGGGGAGAGGCAGAGAGAGAGGGAGACACAGAATCCAAAGCAGGCTCCAGGCTCTGAGCTGTCAGCACAAAGCACAGTGCGAGGCTCGAACTCTCAAACCGTGAGTTCATAACCTGAGCTGAAGTCCCATGCTTACCTGACTGAGCCACCCAGGTGCCCCTTCAATAATTTTTCTTAACGTTTTTGTTTCTTCTGTTCTCGCCCACTTTTTTTTTTTAAAACATGTTGTCATGCTTTTTTTTTGTTTGTTGGTTTCTGTTGGAATATTGTAAAGTAAATCTCAGAGACGTTAGCAATTTACCTCCAAACACTTGAGTATCTATCTCTAAGAGACATGTATTTAAAAAAACACTGTATAACCGCAATGCCATTGTCCCACTCAGCAGTATTAACGTGTGTTATATCAACTAATTTCCATATTCCATAACCTCCCCCCATACATTATTTCACAGTTGGCTTGTTTGAATAACAATCAAAACAAGATCTTTACCTTGCATTTTGTTGAAATAGGTCTTCAGCATCTTTTACTTTCTAGCAGCTCAATAGTTGGGGAGCTTTTCTTTCCTTTTTTTTTTTTTTAAATGAGAATTCTTGAGTCTCCCCTTGAAGTTACCAAATCAGAATCAGCAGGCATGTAGTCCGATGGCCTGCAGTTTATAAAAGCTCTTGTGATTCTGATGGACCAACAGCTTTGAGAACCTCTGTACAAAAGAACATACTTTAAGACACATTAGGATTGAGTATTTTAGTAGAGAAGTAAAATTGTTGAAATGTAAAGAATCACACTGTGTATTTCCTAGTTTATTTATTTTGTAAATGTGAACGCTTAATTTATTGGATTTTCCCAAAATGGAACTCAATTCTTGCGGGTGATGGTTGACATGCTTTATGGCTTCTCCTGGTGACGATTCCCTGTTGTGGGTGTTTTTACTGCTTTCTGTTGAGAACTCTATCCTAAAACTTCTTAGTCTGCTTGCATCATATCTGTAGTTATTTATCTCCCTTGGCAAGAAATTTTAAAACTGGAAACATGCAGAAAAGTAGGAAGAAATACAAATTACCTACAATCGCCCTGCTTAGAGTTAACCATTGTTAGTATTTTCACTGTTTTTCATTCTAGTCTTCTCCTATGGCAGTAAAACTTTAAACCTTTTAAATCTTAAAACCAAGTGCTAACACTTACTTTGAAAATTTTGGTAACTTTCACACATAAAATATTGTGAATCAGTTTTCAGCAAGCATACATTATTGTACATTTAATGGCTGCCTAGTATTCTGTGATCTAGGTGTGGTCTAATTGTGGATATTTGTCTGTCTTAAATTCTTTGTGCTTGGTGTGGATAATGTTCTTTTCAAATGCATATGTTTTTTTCTTGCACATCTGTGATTATATTCCTCATTTAAATTTCTATATTTCTCAGTTAAAATGCTTGTGCATTTTAACAGCTTTTAATTTTGCCTAATTTTGCCTTCAAATGGGTTAAATCAGTTTGCATTCCTCTGAGTGGATGTGGATGTATTTATTTCTCCATGCAACCATTCACATGTCCTTCTTTCTTTGGTATTAGTGGTTTTGTGTTTTTTAGAATGAGGGAGAGAGAATGCGCATGCCAGGGAGAGGGGCAGAGGGGGAGAGAGAGAGAGAGGGAATCTCAAGCAGCTGAGTGTGGAGGCCAACACAAAGCTCTATCCCATGACCCTAGGATCAAGACCTGAGTCAAAATCGAGAGTTGGACACTTAACCGACTGAGCCACCACACATCCCACATATTAGTGGCTTTTAATAAAGGCCCTGACTTCCGCTTTCTAAAGCACATCATATCTGATGTAGTATTTGAGCCTTGTGACCATTTTAGCGTTAGGAAAACACACTTTGGAGATCTCGGAAACCACCTGTGGTCAGTTCAAAAGCCCTCAGCTCTCATGACAGGGAAAAAGGATGATCGGAACCATGTAGCTGGCTACTCAGTTTTTTTTTTCATCAAGTTTGAATATTTTAGATACTGCCTTATTATTTTTTAAAAATTTTTAATGGTTTTTATTTATATTTGAGAGACAGAGCACCAGAAGGAAGGGTCAGGGGGATAGGGGGATACAGAATGTGAAGCAGGCTCCAGGCTCTGAGCTAGCTGTCAGCACAGAGCCCAATGCGGGGCTCGAACCCATGAACCGTGAAATCATGACCTGAGCCGAAGCCGGATGCTTAACCGACTGAGCCACCCAGGTGCCCTAGATACTGCATTATTGACAGATAATGTTCAGCTTCTGCACATGGGTAAGCAAAATGAATCCTACATAAATACATTTTGTCCATTATCATTAGGATCCTTGGGTCCAGGTTTCTAGAAAAAATATTTGACAGTTGGTTGCCTTGTTTTCATTTTTGTTTCCCTTTGTTCTCTTTCTACACTTACACGGATGCTGTAGTGAACGTATGATCCCTCTCGCCTCCCAAGCAAACTCTGATTCCGCTCTGATCGAGTTTGAAACCTTCTCTCCATGTGCCTCCTGATTTCTTGTCTGGTTTTTCCAGCAGTCCCTAGGGCAGTCTCTTGCCTGAGATGGGAACTCTGTGGGCTCTCCTGGTAGCATGATGCCCAAGGAAAGGAGTAAAGTGGAGAAGAAAGGGACAGGCAGCTGAAGTCTGGGTGGGGGAAAGGGAGAGCTGGAATAGTTGAGTATTTTGAAAAAAAGGGAGAGATCCACCGTTCTGTGTGGGCTGTAGCCCCTGTACAAAGCTCGCCAGAGGGGAATGGGCAAGGTCAGGGACGGCAGGATCCTTGGCAGATTTCCACCTGGTCAAGAGTGGGCCAGCCTTGGAGCCTGGCCGGACAGGCTGGGCGGCCATTGCGTGTGTGTCGAGGGCATGTGCATCTGTCCCCTGTGCCGTGATGGGGCTGAGCAGCAACACCAAACTGCCTCACATTTGTGACTGTGCAGCACAACAGGAAGAGCCAATCTGGTGGTTTTCTAAATAATTATTTCAGGGTAGATGGCCAGCAGGATAAATCAGACGCCGATGGAAATGATTTTATCTTAAATTGTCCACTTTAGGCCCTCGCATTGGTAGAACAAATGTTGCCAAGTTGCAGTTTACTTTTGGGCTGTTTAGACACACTTCGTATGGTGCTTTGTTTAAAAGGACTCAGAGTAGTTTTATGGAAGTATTTGCAGGAAGTTTGGTTCTCAAGGGCGCAGAGGCAAAAATATCATTACCTCATTGGGAAACGTGCTTATCCCAGTCTGCGTTTCAAGACAATAGCCCAACTTCGACTTGGCGGTAAGTGGAGTGGTCCGGGTATTTCACAGAGACAGCATCTAAGTCAAAAACCTTGCTGTTTTTGGCAGTCGCACTGTCTTGATTTAAGTGGGACGGGGATCAGAGATTAAAATGGCTCTACCCAGGAGGAAAGGAGACAAGTTTGACAGCCATGAAAACCAAGGCATTGCTGCACCCAGAAAATTTACGGTGAAGACCAGAGAAGTCTGGAAAGTGAGACAACTCTGTCATTTATTAATTTATGAGCCTGTGCCACATGTTTTACTTAAGAAGAGTGATGTCTGACCTCTGAAAGGCTATGTCTTCAAGCTCATGGGTTTTTTTTCCCTTCATATGAAATAAAGATATTCTACTTACAATTTTTTTAAAACAGAAAAGAAAAGGAAAAAAATCTATGCTTTTGCATCTAGATCTGTGAAAAAAATGTATTTTTTCTCTGTCGACATTTTGTGTACCCCAAAGGTTTGATGGCAGAACTCAATCATTGCAAATACTTCCCTGGAGACAGAGTGCAGGCAACATGTAAAACTTAAAAACGATTTTTAAATGTTTATTTATTTTAGAGAGTGGGGGAGACAGATCATGAATGGGGAAGGGGCAGAGAGAGAAGGGGACACAGAATCTGAAGCAGGCTCTGGGCTCCACGCTGTTAGCACAGACCCTGATGCGGGCTTCGAACTCACGAACCATGAGATTGTGACCTGAGCTGAAGTCGGATGCTCAACTGACTGAGCCATCCAGGCACCATCCCCGCTTTTTTAAAACCTTACGCTGCATTTTCCTGAAAACTCTCCCTGTCCTCTGCCCAGTCCACATAACTCCACACACACACACACACACACACACGCGCGCGCGCGCGCGCGCGCGCGCGCGCACACACACGCACGCACGCACGCGCCCAGAGACTCTTGAGCTCTGGGTGTCTTTCGCGCTGCTCACCCAGCTGGGTTGTAGTACATCTTAGATCTTGGTGACTCACAGTCTATTTGTTGTGTTGCCTCATTTAAGTTGTGGTGTCATCAATCACTCCATTTTTTAATCAGTTGAGTAGCAAACACCCCGAAGCATTAAAGTTAAACAATGTTAATGGGGATTTACTCTAGATGCCATTGTCTTACTATGACAAACGGCCATGCATGAAGCTGCGTAGCACGGTTTATTTATGCAGACATAATTAGGCCTTTGAAATGAAATACCCAGCGAGCCATTTGCCAGAAATTCAAAGCCTGCTTGACATGGCCCCACCTGCAGTCTTCCTTCTCCCAAGTGTGCGATAGGTTTCAAGCAGAATGTAAACTCGATGAACGCTCCTGGTTGGGAGACAGGCTAAGTGGGCCGAGCGAGGGGCCACCTGGGCTTCAGAACAGAACACTTCCTCCTCCTCCGTATCTTTGGCCTTTTTGAGGACTTCCAGTAGGAGGGACTTGAAGGTTAGAAAAAATTTTCTTTGGTTCCAGACATCTGGAAAAAAGGCATTTTCCAAAATTGATCTCGTTGAGAAGGAAAGGAGTGTCAGGCTCTGAAGGACACTGGGCAGCACCGTGCAGGGTCTAGAGAGAAACAGCAGGACGCCCCTTCTCGGAGAGCTGGAACAGCAGGCCTGTGCCCATTTTTCAGGTCTTTGTGAAAACCCTGAAGGGTCCCCAAGACTGTACATTTATTCTGTTGCACTTATGTGTGGAGGAGGGGAGGGATGGAAGATGGAGTGGTGCATTTGGTGCTGGGTGGATGTGACTTCATGGTCCTAATTGCTTAAGCTCCAGTAGCCAGCAAGTAGGGCCTTAGTAGGCAGAGTGGGCCAGTCCTGGGAGTGAGAAGCCAGCCTGCAGGGAAGTCTCACAAGTTCATGGCAGCTTCTCACTCTTGTTCATGTAGCACGAGGCCTGATCTTCCTCGCTGGTCTCAGAAGGTGCTGTCTTACCACAGATGTGGAAAAGGGGACTGTGATTCCATGAGCATGTCACATTTGTGACTATTTCCATTACTCTTTAATTTTTTTTAGTGCTTATTTTTGAGAGAGAGCATGAGCAGGGGAGGAGCAGAGAGAAAGGGAGACACAGAATCTGAAGCAGGCTCCAGCTCTGAGCCATCAGCACAGAGCCCGATGTGGGGCTAGAACCCATGGACTGTGACCTGAGCCGAAGTCAGATGCTTAACTGACTGAGCCACCCAGCTGCCCCCTTATTTCCATACCTCTTGTTTGGTGTGGAATGTCAGGGAGGTGAGTGACTGCTTCAAATTCTGAAAGCAGGTGGGGCGCCTGGGTGGCTCAGTTGGTTAAGCATCTGACTTTGGCTCAGGTCATGATCTCATGGTTCGTGGGTTCGAGCCCCGTGTTGGGCTCTGTGCTAAACACTTGCTCAGAGCCTGGGACCTGGGGCCTGGAGCCTGCTTTGGCTTCTGTGTCTCCCTCTCTCTCTCTGCCCCTCCCCCACTCATACTCTGTCTCACTCTCTCTCAAAAATAAATAATTTTAAAAAATTTTTTTAAAAGTCTGAAGGCAGGGAGTTGCTGACTCTAATTGATCATGATTTTTCAGCCAAAGTTTTGAATGTACTATCTCTGTATTCCCGGAGGGCTGACATCATACTGGCAGTGACCAGAAAACTGACACTATTTGGGATGAGCATTTTATTCTAGGCTCTAGCTAATTAGTTATGGAAATGGTCTGATGTCAGCCTCCACCACTGAGCAGTAAATTTCACTGAAAAGCCAGACTCCCAAAATGTCAGCCCCCACCAATGTCTTGGATTCTGTTTTAACCAAGTTTGGGCTGTATTAAGCAGGATGATACATAGTCTTAAATTTTCTTAAAATGTAAGAAATAAGGATAATTTTAAGGGGAAAATTCCTAGCCAGTAAGAAGAATTTCAAAAGGTTTTACACCTGTCCCTACTTTTGTTTCCAAGAAAGAAATCTTGCAGCCACTCACCTGATTCTAGCCTCCAGAGACTTATTATAATAATCATAATCATGAATAAACTTTTTGTGTTTTTTAAAAATTATTTTGATGTTTCATTTATTTTTGAGACCGAGAGAGACAGATCATGAAAGGGGGAGGGGCAGAGAGAGAGAGAGAGGGAGACACAGAATCCAAAGCAGCCTCCAGGCTCTGAGCTGTCAGCACAGAGCCCGATGCGGGGCTTGAACCCACTAACGTGAGATCATGACCTGAGCCGAAGGTGGAGGCTTAACCGACTGAGCCACCCAGGTGCCCCATTTGTTGTGTTTTATAATGTGACACAAAGTGGCTTCTGTCATTGGTGTAAGGAAAGGTGATCAGTGTTTATTTTTAGATGAAAAGCCAGACTGTCTAAATTTAGAGAAAGACCCCACCCCACACTCAACACTTATTTTCTCTTTCTAATATTTTGTTCATCTCTTTTTCTTTTAATTTTTTACATTTTTGAAGGAGAGTGAGAACTCATGTGCATGCACAGGATGTAGGGGAGCAGAGGAAGGAGGGGCACAGAGGGTCTGAAGCTGTCAGTACAGAGCCTGATGTGGGGCTTAAACTCACAAACTGTGAGACCATGATATGAGCCGAAGTCAGACGCTTAACTGACTGAGCCACCCAGGTGCCCCTCTCTTACTCCTGTTTACTAGAATCACTGGGAAGATCTGACAGTGAGGTTGAAGAAAAAAAATAGCAAGAGGCTGGGAAAAAGTTCCCATGTCCAAGCCTTAGAACTGTCCAGTTGAGGGTAGAGGATCTGTGTCCCTCAGAATTCATAGAAAAATGGTGTGTAACATCACTTAGAGGAAGAAGCGACTTTGGGGGGGTTGAAAGAATGAAACCGTGGTTCGTTAGGAGACTTAACACTTCTCAAGATTTGTTAACTTTTAAATGTATGCCTGGAACATGAAACGATGCTCAGCGTCACTCATCATCAGGGAAATACAAATCAAAACCACACTGAGATACCACCTCACGCCAGTCAGAGTGGCTAAAATAAAATCAAGAGACTATAGATGCTGGCGAGGGTGTGGAGAGACGGGCACCTTCCTACACTGTTGGTGGGAATGTAAACTGGTGCAGCCGCTCTGGAAAACAGTGTGGAGGCTCCTCAAAAAACTACTGATAGAACTCCCCTATGACCTAGCAATAGGGATTTACCCAAGGGATAGAGAAGTGCTGATGCATGGGAGCACATATACCCCAATATCCGTAGCAGCACTTTCTACAGTAGCCAAATCATGGAAAGAGCCTAAATGTCCATCACCTGATGAATGGATTAAGAAGATGTGGTATAGATACACAATGGAGTATTACATGGCAATGAGGAAGAATGAAATGTGACCATTTGTAGCAAAGTGGATGGACCTCGAGGGTGTCATGCTAAGCAAAATAAGTCAGGCAGAGAAGGACAGATACCATATGTTTGCATTCATAGGTCTAACAGGAGAGACCTGGCAGGGGACCATGGGGAGAGGATGGGAGAAAGAGAGCGGGGGAGAGTGAGGGACACAGATCATGGGAGACTATTGAATACTGAAAATGAACCATGGACTGAAGGGGGAGGGGGCGGGAGGGAGGGGGTGATGGTCATGGTGGGGGGCACTTGTGGGGAGAAGCACTGGGTGTTATATGGAAACCAATTTGACAATAAACTATTAAAAAAAAAAAGAAACTTCCAAAAGAAATATGCCTGGAAAAAAAATCTATGAATGAAAATAAAGCCAAGGATTTTGACCCTAAAACAGAATTTTTAGAAAAATGATTTTTGTAAGGAATTTCTCAGATAATATGCTAGCACGATGCCATTTTGTATCACATCAAATCCGGAACTTAGTATACAGAGTGTTCTTAACGAACAGTGTCTTCAGAAGCAGGAGGGACCTCCTGGGGGGCGTTCCCCGGAGCCGTAGGTCTGCCCTCACTCAGTCTGCAGAGTCAGTGTCTCTGGACGGCACCTTGCATTGTAAACAAGCACTGATGCATGTTGTTGGCTTTCCCATGTATCTTTGCTCCTTCCGGTGCTTCACTAAGAACGAGCCTTCCTGTGAAAGACGCTGCATGAGGTAAGACGATGGAGAAGGCTTTAGTTGTCCTACAGCCCTGACTGCTGCACAGGACTTTGGACAAGTCACTTTTAACTTCCCTTAGCTTTAGTTTTCTCATTTGTAAGATGAGGATCACCTGTCTTTTTTTTTTTTAATGTTTATTTTTGAGACCGAGAGAGAGCGAGAGAGAGAAAGAGAGTATGTGAATATTGGGGAGAGGCAAAGAGAAAGAGAGAGAGAATCCCAAGCACGCTCCATGCTGTCAGCACAGAGCCTGACACAAGGATCCATCCCACGAACTGTGAGACCATGACCTGAGCCAAAATCAAGAGTTGGACACTTATCTGACTGAGCCACCCAGGTTTCCTGTGGATCACCAATCTTCTCTAACGTTGACGAGCATTTAATAAAACTAAAGTTAGATGAACTTCATAGCATGTTGTTTGTCACATAGTATGTTCCCTGTAAATGTTTCCTTTTTTGATTGCATTAAAAATCTAGAGTATGAAGGTCTGTTCCACTTAGGATCTGAGCCAGAGAGAATCAGAACATGCAGTATTTCAAATGAAGCAATTCCTATTTATAAAAATAGCACCTGAATGAATGAATGAATAAATGAACTGTTGGCCTTCCTGCCTTCCTTCCTGCTTTCTTTCCTTCCCTCCTTCTCTCTTCTCTATTTCTTTTTCAATAGCAGTTAGCCCTGGAACACATTTTGAAATATCAGGAACTCCTCAAGCATGGGGAATAATTCATTTCTTCATACATGCTGTGATGCTTGTGTGTTTTTGGATTAGATTCAGAGACACAGGATCTCTTTTTGTATTGGCTTTATTTATATGGTCTCATTTATTTAAGGGTATTTTTTTTTAAATGATAAAGTCCATGTGTTCCATTCAAGTGTTCCTAGTACTAAGGGATTAAAAATTGCATTCGAACCAAATGGTAGTCCGTAAGCAGTTGCTCATTCGAATTCTCAAGGAATGGTCTGAGAGGTTGATACAGCTGCACTTCCATTTTTATTTCTTTATTCATAACAGCATAGAGTATTTCCTGCTGCTCCGTTCATGATGTTAAAAATGATCACTGTTAACGTTCACAACACTGACCATGTGCCAGCCATTATTCTGAGCACTTTTCACACATGGTCCATCTTAACCTTTGAACGATTGCTTTGGCGATGGTTTAATTACTCCCATTTTATGCATCAGAAACTGAGGCCCTGAGTGACTGTATCTATCATGACACCATGATGCATTTTAGTTACACATTTTAATACCTGTCTTTCTCAGTAGACTGAATGAAGGCAACTTGAAGTCAACGGTCATGTCTGACTCAAATGTATATCCTCACTTTTTGAGAAATACTTTATGAATGAACAATGATGATCAGAGTGCTTTATCGAAATTGAGTGCTTATTTTGTGCCTGGGACAGGATCAGATGTTTCGTATTCAGAATGATGGAGTTTGGGGTCCCAGCTTTGTTCCCTAGTATGAGTGTGTCCCGAAGTGATTTGCTCAGGCTTCCTGTGTCTTAGGAAAATGGGCATCTTAATAGGATCATTTCCATAGGGCAGTTTGGGGATTAAGTAAGTTAATACCTAAAGCACCTGGCACGGAGCAAGCAGCCTCTAAATATCAACTATCATAATTATTTCTGTCTTGGTCACGTCTCATTCCCAAGTATGTACCCCTGCTGTAAGAACTCCTATCTTTCTTTAAAAATATATATCCATCTTCAAATCAGAATTGTGTCCATGTAACACGTACAAGCTGATGATTCAATATTCATAGACACAGTGAAATGATGCCTGTAGTCAAGCTAATGTATCGCCACCTCACATAGTTACCATTCATTGTAGGTGCAATGAACTCTTGAAATCACCCTCTTGGCCTGTTTCCAGTGTTGAGTACAGTGTTATTACTACGTCTAGTCACCATGCCTGTGCCTTAGCGCTCTTGAGGTCACGATTAAAAGTGTTTATGCAGAGAAATCCACACTCACTCTGCTGAACTGCTCAAGCTAAACTCTTACATTGTGGTCTTTAGAGCGCTAAGAATCCCATCCGAGAACACGTGGGGTGCATACGTGTAGAGAAGCAACTCAGAGAGTTCAAAATTTGAATTATTGCAGGCTCGCTCTTCACATAAGTGGAATAAACACAATACACTGTCCAAGGGGCAACGAGCTTTGTGGATTTCCTTGTTGATTGTCCCTTCCTAACTTATCAAAGAGATGAGTCCCGTCCTGGATGTTCAGGAAGTACTTTCTAATGGGTTTTCTTGTTTAGTTTTTCACAAGAGCAGGGATGTCATCCCCGTTTCTTGCGTGGAGCACTCTGAGTGTGTTGACATTTCAGGAAGCTTTGAATGTTTCTAAATGCATCCGTGTTCTGGGCTAAGCGGTGGCCCAGACTCTGAGAAACGTGTCTGTGCAAGATCCTTTCCAAGTACGATCTCTAACATGACACAGTTGTGGTTGCTCACACATGTGTGTGTATTTGGGTTGGTGTCCTCTACAGACCCCTTCCTTTTGCTTCATATCATTATTTTAGGAGTTTTGATTATTTACAGAACCTATTGTCTCCTAGACCTATTAGCTTTTTGTTAATGTTTTTCTGGCGTTTTTTTCCCCAGCATGTAAGTTATATAACTTTACATTTGTTAGAGTTTGAAAACTGTTTACTTGTCCTCTTTAACCAGTATTCTCTAGACTGTTCTCTGACACCAGGATTTTTTGTCCATTCAGTTCTCCTAGCCCATGAAGTGTACAATAGTCCTTGAATTATCTCCCGAGTAAGGGGCCTTGTAAGGAGAAAGACACCACTGATACTGATGATACAATTTATGTTCTGGAAAGAAGATAGGAAGTCAGCAACGCCGAGGGCAGGAAGGCAGTGAATGTGGAACGGAAAAGAAAACATGCCACGGTGGCAGAAACTGTGTTAATCATCTTTGTCACGATGCCTTTTTCCATTTTAAACACAGTATTCTTACTAGGGGTTATGCATTTTGCCAAACTCAGGAGAGAATGGTAGGAGTCTCGTAAATTCTTCCTGTATAAATGTGTATTTCGCCTGTGAGAGAAATAACAACTGTTGATAGCACTATTAGGCTTCTCCATTTGAAATGAATTGGACTGAGAATATCCATTCTAAAAAAGGGAAAAAATTAGTTCTGGTAGCCTATGCTTCCTTTGTGGGGGCGGGGGGGGGTGGAGAAAAAAAAAACAAAGGAACAAAGCACAATCAAAATATTCCTTTTTTATTAAAAGTCAGAATTAGCATTGCAAATACAATCCGGGACTTCAGAGCTGTCATTGAGGGTGGACCTTTTGATAAATTGGATCTTGATATTTACAAAATCTATTAAAACACAACCAATAGTGTGTGTGTTTATATCTTGACAAGATGATAGACATCCTGGAGGTCAAGGGTGATGTGAATTGTTACGGTGTTCTTGTCAAAGTAGCTAAAAAAGGAGGGGCTCTTTAAAGAGTTTTGACAGAATAATGGCTTCACCACAATGGTACAGCAAATGCAAAGATCATCGTGAAAAAGTTTGATTGATTTGAAACAAAATCTGTGATGTTTATCAATCAAAAAAAGTTTCTTTTCCTTCTGGAGGATGTTAAAAAAAAAAAAAAAACCTGGCAGCTCAAATGGAAAAACAAATAGTGAAATTAAACAGAAAAGCATTGATTTAACTTCTTGGGTGGTTTATCAAAATGCCACAATGAACTTTTCATTCTTCTTGTCATTTATTAATTAGCATCTTTTAATCAAACCAGTGAAGGATCACTTTATAAAACTTTTGGGCTACTTCTGTATAAATAGTTTCAAAACTGAAAGTCACTTTGTCTTTCTACCAAATATCTTTTCTCTGATTGTCAGCCAACTTATAGTGCTCTTTCCCTTGTAAAAATGCAAAATGTATCTGAGAAAGAAATGTTCGGTTTACATAATATTTTCCTAGCATGATATTACCACTGCCTTGGGTCTCTTGTTCTGTTTTCTCTAACAGTGGTAATGGCTGTAGTTATTAGAGACTTTAGCTCTCATGTGTAACACCAGAACGTACGTAGATGCATCAAAGTCAGTTAAGTTTTTTGGGAGAGATCTTTATTTTAGTGCTTCATACTAGCATCTGTAAGAAACAGAGTGAAAATTGTTCATGTGAACCTCTAAGTAATAGATTAAGCTTTAATAAAGAGGGTTTGTTAAGAGGCTGTTGAAAAACTATGAAGGGATATAAATATGGAGATAGATTTAGACATTAGATCCCCTCCTTCTATTTAGAGAGCATTTTAATTTTTATGCATTTTAGATAATGGTAGTACACACAGAAAGCTGTTTTATGAGCATGTTGGAATTTATTTTTGAAAGGAGCTGAACTTTTCCATGTGTCTGCCATAAAATGGATCAATTAAATGAGATTAAGTGGGAATGACTCTAAACAGACATAAACATTATTAACCTCCTATCTCCACCAATTTCAGTGTAAGTTTTCTGCAAAACAGTATGTGGGTTTGCCTCAAGGAATGAATTTTTTGAGTCTTTTTCAATAGAGCGGTTCATCTCCGATCCTGTTCAGCATGCCAAGATATGTAATAGAATGTCATAGACGATATCAGGGTGTTCTGATGATACTGCTGCGCAGGGACATTTAACCTGCAGTGGTGGACACATTCATCTTTGACGGGCTATGGGACAAACACATCTTACAGAATAAATGCCCCCAAAACGAGAGCGAAAAATATGCTTTAAAAGATACTCATCTGTGTTCTCCTTAGGTTAATGAAAAACTTTGGCTGAAAGCAAATCTCTCTGGTTGCCTTGATTTAAAAGGTCAACCCAGGGGCACGTGGCTCTGTCAGTTACGTGTCCAGGTTCGGTTCAGGTCATGATCTCACAGTTCAGTTCGTGAGCTCGAGCCTGCGTCGAGCTCTGTGTTGTTGACAACTCAGAGCCTGGAGCCCGCTTTGGATTTTACGTCTCCCTCTCGGCCTCTCTTCTGTTCCTGCTCTGTCTCCCTCCCTCTCTCTCTCCCTCTCTCTCTCTTTCCAGAAAAAATAAACATTAAAAAATTAAAACTGTAAAAGATCATGGTCCACCAAGAATTCGCCATTGCTAGATGGTTTGTATAGCCCTAGTGAGGTAAACTATATACAGTTATTTTGAAAACACAGCTGTTGGCGTTTGAACATGAACCAGCTACCTTTGCTGTGTGCCTTCAAAACCTATCCCTCGTGCGATTGAGGAAGTCTTAGAATCCAACAACTTAGATAAAAGCATTAGTGGAAAACCTTTAAGGCAAGATAGGATTGTGAAAGTCACAGGCTGAAAAAGCTAGGGCTGTTGGCCAGAAGGAAAACAAAACAAAACAGAAAGGCATCCCAGGCTGCAAGAGCAAATGCAGAACTTTCTCCCCCGGGGGGGCTCCACTCTTTGAACACATCCCAGAGCTACAGATGAGCTTCATACTAAAGACCTGTGGTTTTAATAAAACTTTACGGTGTGTCCATTAATGGTTGCTATAGAGGAGATGTTGGTAACGCAACATTACCCCAAACCACCCTCAATTAGAGCCCCAGGAACGATATCTAAGCCACTAAACTGTTAAAAGCTGATTAATCACCCCTGACTGCTTCGAAATAAAACAAATGATTTAAGAATTAAAGTTTCTGTATCCCATTATCAAACTCATTAAGTCATCTCCAAGTGCCGAATTTTGGATGAATTTCTAAATTCTTAAGAATCTATTCATGCACATTCACTGCCCTCCAAACACCACACACACACACACACACACTCTGTTTCTCTCTCTCTCTCTCACACACACACACATTTATGTTACACAAATATTAACCAAAACAATCCATTTGGATAGCACCATTCAACATAATTATTTTAGGGTTTCATTAGTGTGTTTTGTTAACTGTCCCTAGCTTTGGGATATTTAAAAATTTTAAATTCCTTTTTCACTCTAAAGGAAATTAAAGTATTAGGTTTGCAGATGGTCTCTGATCTTAGCAAAACATGAAGCTTTCTGGTTAGTCTGGGAAGCCTCACCGTGGTGCTGGGCACGCCTGGGTTTTGCAAAGGCCTCTGCAAATGGGAGTAGGTTTTACCGTGAGAGTTTTGAAAAGGCCCTGTTTTCAGCCCTGTCCCCCTCGGAAGTCAGACCTTTATCTCCTTTTGGAAAGTGTCCCACTTACATATTTCAAGACTACGGTCCTGCGGCTACGGCTTGGATTGTGCTCCCCGGCGCGTCGCGGGCCTACCGTGAGGCACAGAGGCCTGCCGAGAACCACTCCGTTCCTGTTTCATTTCTGCCCTGCCTGTTTCACTGTGTTTGTAGGGTTCCCGTTGGCCGGGACAGCAGGGCGATAGACGAGGCTGTTCTCCCAACACGGTAGACTGTTTTCCAAAGTGGATACCTCAGAGGCCAAACTGTTTCTAATCGTTATTATTTGCTGTTCTTTTGTAGAGAGAATGAAAGGGTAAAAAGAAAAAACCAACCAAATCAGAAACTACTTAAGTAGCCAGTAAATCCAAGAGATTACAAATAGAGCTGGGTACGTTCAACTCTGTTTTGGCCTCTAATTTTGGAAAAAAATTTAATCTTTTTTGGGGAAGAGGCTGGGGCTGTAATGTTACTGGGCTTGTGTTTGTTTTTGTGCTGGTTGTAGGTAGAGCCTTTGGGAGGTTTCCTGTTGCAGATCTTACGTATGCAGATTTATGCAAAGGAATGCCCGTTGCTGCCCTCTTTCCAGTTTCCTTAATTCCCAGCTGCTCTTGAGGTCCTGTATTATCTTTTGGTCAAGATAATGTTTCTCCCATTGCTCCACTCACATCCTCAGCAAACTGTATATGGGGTCCTCAGCAGCTGAGGGGCACCCCAAATTTGGTGTGGTGGCAAGAGCCCACACTCCGCAGACACGCTCCTGGGACCCCAGTTCCCAGCTATCATCTTGTGTGAATTATTCCTCTAAGTGCCTCAGTTTTCCCCTCTGTGAAATAGGTTGGCAGATGGTTGGGAGGATTAAGTGAGATAATACATGATGCGCCTTTGGAAACAGAGGGCATGCACTGGTGTGCTGTCTTTGCTCATTGTGCTCATTTCCAGATCACTTAACACATTTGTGCAGCACCCTAGGATGAGAACAAGGCAGTCGGGAGTCCAGAAGCCTGAAGGGTGGGCCTGGTTCTGCTCTGATTTACTGTGCAAGGAGACCATGCCAGTCACACTAGAAGCTTCAAAGGACTCGCTTTGTTACGCACATACCTAGGGCAAGGCTGGCCTGGATGCCTGTGCTGTAAAATTTCTTTCCTTTTTGTTTATTTATTTATTTTTGGGGTGTGGGGCCGGGGGACAGAGAGAGAGGGAGAGAGACAATCCCAAGCAGGCTCAGCACTGCTAGCACGGAGCCTGACACAGGCCTCGAAATTATGAACTGTGAGGATCACGACCCGAGCTGAGACCAAGAGTCAGACGCTTAACTGAGCCACCTAGGCGCCCCTGTAATCTTCTTTCCTAAGCAAGCCTTTACCAAAGTGGGGTATGTTGTATTCACAGTAATTTCAGGTGGTATGCAGAAAAGTGGTTTTTAATATACCCTATCTACCAAACACCACGATTTTATAAATATGGTTGCTTTTGAGGATGCCATTGTGAAAAGATTGATTTGAAGTCATTTGAAGAAGAATAGTGGGTACTTAATGGTGCGGCTTGTGTGAAGATGAAGCATCACCAATGCTAATGCTGGAGTACTGAAAACTCTGCCTCTTGCAGGGTCAACCCTGTCCCTTTCACATAATTGTTAGAGGCCAGAACTCTGTGGCAGCCCAATGATTTTCTGTGATTTGAGATTTTTTTTTCTCCTTCATGGTTATATATCCAAAGGAAAAAATCTTTAAAAATTTATTTTTTTAGTATTTTTTTTAATATTTATTTTTGAGACTGAGAGACACAGAGAGTGAGCAGGGGTGAGGCAGAGAGAAGGGGAGACACAGAATCCAAAGCTGACTCCAGGCTCTGAGATGTCAGCACAGAGCCTGACATGGGCCTCAAACCCACGAACCATGAGATCATGACCTGAGCCAAAGTCAGACACCCAACCGACTGAGCCACCCAGGCGCCCCTGCAAATTTATTTTTAATAATTTTTGTTGATTTATTTTTGAGAGAGAGAAAGAGTGAGCGAGAGGGAGAAAGCTGGGGAGGGGTCAGAGAGAGAGTCAGAATCTGAAGCAGGCTCCAGGCTCAGAGCTATCAGCACAGAGCCCAATGCGGGGCTCAAACCCACAAACCATGAGATCATGACCTGAGCTGAAGTCAGATGCTCAGCTGACTGAGCCACCCACGTGCCTCCAAAGAGAAAAATCTTTTAGCTTGAGGAATTTTTCCCATTCTCATAACTTTTTGCTGTGTTTTGTCTTAAACACGCACAT
Source organism: Suricata suricatta (assembly GCF_006229205.1). Classification (NCBI taxonomy): domain Eukaryota; kingdom Metazoa; phylum Chordata; class Mammalia; order Carnivora; family Herpestidae; genus Suricata; species Suricata suricatta. The sequence continues at coordinate 16,074,855 of NC_043705.1, forward strand.
CGGTGAATAGTGGTTGACAGTGTGACATTCTGTTCTGGAATCCCAAGTGCAAAGGGAAGCGGTAGCTCTTGGCAGTAGCGGCAAGCAGAGGGAAGTGTGATATGCACTTTAGAAGGAAAAGGCAGATATGAAAACCAAAATGTCAGGAATGGCTCTGATAGTGCGTTATCTTATCTCATGCATATGAACATTCACCCATTCGCTTTCAGCAAAGATGGTTAAGGCCTCTGTGGTCTCTTCGCCTTATCTGTGTGTACACACAGGTAGACCCCGTTTCACACAGTAGCTGTACTTGTGAAATGTTGTGAATTTGTTGAATTGTTTCTATTCGAGTCAGACTTGAGGGCTCCCGGGAAATAGGATGTTTTAAGAAACACTGGTAGAGTGTTTTTGTCAAGCAGAATCACCCCTTTATCTCTTGTAAATGTGGATTTTGAGGTCAGTTAAGCATCTGACTCTTGATTTTGGCTCAGGTCCTGATCTCACTGTGTTCATGAGTTCAAGCCCTGCATCGGGCTCTGTGCTGACAGAGTGAAGCCTGCTTGGGATTCCGTCTCCTTTTCTCTCTGCCCCTCCCCTGCTCTCTCTCTCTGTCTCTCGAAAATAGATAAAAAGAAAGGATACTGTGGAATCTCTTGGTGGATGCTGAGTCCCATTCCTTTTGAAGGTGTTCTGTGGACCGATATAACAAGGACATTGCAGAAGGAGCCCAGCTCATAATTAAAGAGAATGCTTCCTAAAGGTTAGGTCCTGCCGTCGTGTTCTTGAATTACCATCCATTCTGTGTGTGTGTGGTTTGGTGTCCTTCAGAGTGAGGAGGATGTGGGCAGTGTGGGCCGTAGGATCTTCAGCTGTTTTCAAAAGATTCCTTGGAGAATTACCTCCTCACTGCCACCTGCTGAACCCATCTTTGGGGACACGGGCTCCACTCAGTGCGAGCAGGCTGGTTGAGCCTTGGTGACTGACTTCTACAGAGTCACCACACCTAGTGGTTTCGGTTCCATTGACTGGTCCACTCCATGCTTATAACGTGCAGGTTTGGACTCGGGGTGCAGAAGTGAATGGACAAAAGGTAGACCTTCTGGAATCAACATGAGTTGAACTCATTAGGAGAGAGAAGAGAGTTTGGGATGGGCTGGAGGACAGACAGGAGGCGGGAGGAGGGAAGAGGGGGAAGAATGGGTGTCCAAAAGGATGCTGCAGAAATGGTCTCCGTTTGACCTAACTGTCCTTATGATTTGTTGGTGAAAAGATGCTGACGTAACTCTAGCCCTTATTTCAAACCACAGTAAGCCTGCATTTCATGTTTTTTAAGAGAAAGGAACTGTGTAATTGGTAGTCATAGTTTATATTAAACCATTTAAAGGACTCTACGCACTACTGCAAGCTCCTAAGACTTTGTAAGTGATGTCATAATTCTATCACAATTACTGTGATTGATGGGGGATCTGAAATTATCTGTGCTGGCCAAATTGGCTTGCCTTTATTTTCTTTGACAAAACATTTGGTCTCAATTGTAGTTTTCTTCTTTTAAAAAAAAAAAGGTCAGAAAAAGTTCAAAATGACATGATGGAATATATATTTGTTTGGGAAAATGATCTGGCTATTGCCATGGAAGCTATATTACATTTTTAGGGTTATGTGATATAGTTTTTATATTAATACCATCTTTGAAATTTATTTACATGATGTAACAGCTCTGATCGCTACATTACATCCTTGAAAGCAAAAATGTACAAACGAGCCAAGATTTATGCAGCTTCTTAGCTGGATAAAATTATTCTGTTTTAAGGGGGAAAAAAAAGATACTCGTTGGGTTTTAATTATACCATTCAGAATATGACATGTATTTAATTTATTGCAAAAGAAATGCAAGGATGGTTTATAGAAAGAAAATTCTTACCTAATAAAAAATGCACATGTCTTGGTAAAGCTATATAGTTTTGCTTTGGAATGAAAACCATGGTCTGAGAAATGGGTTTGTTTTCATTCCCTCTTGTGAATGGAACTGTTACACGTGTTTACTCTTGATCCATCTTTGATTTGTAAAGTGCTTAGCAATCAAGAGAGGACACATTGTTACTTCTTAAAGAATTTATAATTACAGAATTCCTGCTTCTAAAGTTGTTTGGGGTCTTCCTCTTTCATCAGACATGTCTCCCCCCATTAAATTTTTTTTAAATTTATTTATTTATTTTGAGAGATAGAGCATAAACTGGGGAGGCATAGAAGGAGAGACAGAATCCCAAGCAGGCTCGGGGTGTCAGCACAGAGCCTGACGCGGGGCTCCCACTCACAGACTTTGAGATCATGACCTAAGCCGAGATGGAGAATCAGACGCTTAACCAACTGACCCCCTCCCCCCCCCTTGCTCCAACATGTCTCCCCTTTTAAACTGAAATTCAGATTCTGGGTTTAAAACATTTTTTAAAAATGAAGTCATTTAACTTGGGTTAATTCTGATAGTTGTTACAAGGGTGAGTATAGAAAATTAAATATTATTACTGAATTAGGGAAAATATGAGTTTTCTGAGGCTTCTCATCATTATACTTCTTTGGTTTTATCACTCTTGAGTGATTATAACCCAAGCGCAGAAATTTTCTGTAAAATATATACAATTCTGATTGCTTTGAGGATATAGAAATAATGTTATTTTCCCCCTTTAAGCTATTATTTAACTTAAAAAGAAATACTGTATGATCCACTGAGCTAAACCTGAGATGATTTGGAAATTCATGTTCAAGTTGCCATGTGCCTCAATTAATATTGTAAACATTATTGAATGCCTTGGCATTTACGTTTTTAATTAATAACTATTTAAATTAATAAACAATTGGATGGAGGTTTTTAAAAATTTGTTAAAATCTGGCGCTTTTAATATTTAAGGTAATGAGATCACTGAGCTGTAGAAAAAATTTTATTTTTCTAGAAATTCTCTTTGTGTCTCACCATGAGGCACTATCCTAAGCCCTATTTTCCTTAATCCTTATACACCCTGTGTGGTGGTGGTTCTTTTCTTACACATAAGAAACAGAAATTACGTAACAGGTGAGGTTCCTGATTCCTGCTCTACCCAATTCCACTTTATTAACACATAACACCTGGGGGCTGAAAATGCTGCCATTTTCTTGGATAGTTAACTTTTTCAGAAACACTGAGGCGGCCATTTGTTTTGGAAAGGAAAACCTGAGCCCACTGGTAAGAATAGAGTGAAAATGCTGCAGTTTATTGAGCACTTATTATACGTCAGGCACATAAATGGATTTTTTCACTTCATACTCATGGAAACCGTTGGAAGTTGCCTGAACATCTTTCCCATCTTATAGGTGAGATCAGGGCTTTGCTCAGGATGATCTAGCTCGTCATTGCTGAACGCAAGATCATACCCAGACAATCTGATTTTCAAACTCCTACCATGTCCGCTTTTCGCTGAAATCTACGCGTATCCATTGCACATTTGTGTCATTGAATTCACTTGCAGTTCCATGGGATTCAAACGAGTATAACCATTGAAAAGTTGGTTCTTAACTTGCTTGTATTCTACCACTTGGAAACTATAGATTGTAACTTAATTTGCACAGGTGTAATAAAAGAGCATAGGTCTTATGGGTATGTTATTCTGCCCCGCTCTGGGACATCAAAATAGTTTTGTGTCTGCTTAAAATGGTTGTGTTATGGCTTTTATCCTTCTGGATTCCAGCTGCCAAGTATTTATATTTAAGACACGTTTTTGCATAGTTGTCATTTCACAGGATCATAGGCGTTGGGCGTTCCCCATCTAATTTAATGTCCGTGCTTCTCAGTGGAGGACTTGGAGGATCAGCCTAAGTGATTTATCTAGGTCACAAAGTTAGTACTTCCCCAGTTAGGATTAGACACCCGGCTTCCTAATCTGTAGCTCACCTAATAGCAAATCTACTAGGAAATAAAAGGCATAAGCCAAAAGAAGATAAACAGTGCTTTCATTTATAAAAATGTTACAGCTTACAAAGCAAGGGTTTCTACTAGGTGGAGTGATTTAATGTGAGCAAGACTTTCTTCTCAGTAGGAAAAAATGGCGGCATCAAAGGGTTTGATCAAAGCTGGAAGGGAATGCTTTGGAGTATTAATAACTATTAACTCACTAAATCCAGCAGCAGGCAGTGCTTAATGTTCGCAGCGCTGAAACGCTGAGCTGCCTGATGTAATCTGGGCCACTCACATGATCTCTACCCTAAAAATATCTGTCTTAGGAACTCAACCAACCTAAGGACTGTAGACCAGTTTACTTTTCTAGTGCCCCTGAAAATGTGATCTAAGATTTAAGCAAAACCAGTAATGCATCAAACCACATCTGCTGTCAAATATAAAAGGAAAGTACCAGAAAAAGAACACGGGAAGCCCAGAGTCTGTAGATCTGGAAGGAAGGAAACGAGAGTGAGATCTGGTGCTTCAGAGATGAGGAAATCCATCAGACTCTGAAGAGAACTTCCTCAGAATTACACAGACCACCCCAAGAATTCTAGCTCCTTTATTACTGGTGTGTTCATCTCTGTGTCTCCATTCAACACTATCCTAACTGAACGTGTGGAATTTGGCAGTAGGTTTGTGTCTGTGTTTGTGGAATGTGTGTTGTTTGTGTATATAGTGTGTCTGTGTGATTATATAGTATGTGTGTATAGTGTGTGTGGATGGCAGTTGTATAGCGTGTGTGGTGTGTGTGTATATGTGGCATGTATGTGGTTTGTATATACCCTATGTCTGTGTGGTATGTGTGTGTGGTTGTATAGTGTGTGGTGTGTATGTGTGGTAGGTGTAGTGCATGTGTGTGTATGTGTGTGTATAAACACACCCCTTTGAGAATCCCTGAAAGCCTTCTTCCCATAGATGATTCTCACACACACACCCACCCACCCCACGTTTCCTGAGACCTCCAGTGTTGACGTGCTCACTGAAACCTCATTATGGATCGCATTGGTGAGAGATGGCCCGACGTTCATTCCTTTCGCCCACAGATGCTTCCTGTGGGAAGAAGGAAATCCTAAGTCTTGTCTAAAAGTGAGGAAGCGCACAGTCATCACAATGTGGTAATTAGGTGGGTACTTTCTTCGGGTGCTGATGTGAGTCATACCTCTGCTCACCAGAGGATTTGCAATCCTGGTGCTTCAGACGTTGAGGTTTACCGGATCTCTTGGTTGGATATCCGGGGGAGCATGCCTTGTGGACTTGCCTGCCTCTCCAAGAACACAGGCTGTCTCTCTGAGAGAAAACTCTGGGTCCCGTCACCGGCCGCCCACTTGGCAGGCCTCTGGGCCGATGGCGTGAAAAGGGTTTTATTAACACGTCCAGACCAGGGAGGTTCAGAGGCCTGGCCACTTCCATTTCTTGAGGCCCTTGATATATCGAAAAATGAAAACATGCCAAAACAGGGTTACAAAAACAGTGGTGTACTTTAAATGTTTACCTTTAACAATTTCATGCTTTGAATACCAGAAACATAGAATTGCCCTATTCCTAAGTTAACTACAGGATTAATAAAAATGTTAATTTATGGCTGACTACAGGCTGTGTGGTCCCGCCAGAGGATCTGCGTTTAGAGTGTGCAGAGAAGGCTTCTTTATCCTGTCGGTCTGTTTCTGTGATTGTGTCCACAACCTCGCTGGGAAGTGACTTCAAAGGTCTAAATTTGAGGCTTTTTTAAGAGTGAGGTTGAATGGCCTGGCTGGCAGCTCCTTGGAGAAGGATTCGTAGCAACTTGTTCCAGAAGGTTCTGAGTTGTTCCTGTCACCAGAATTCCTTACCATCTCCTCTGAGCTGCTTTTTTTTCCTTTATATAAGTTTGTATATTTATTTTTGAGAGAGAGAGAGAGAGAGAGAGAATTCCAAGCAGCCTTTCCACTGTCAGTGCAGAGCTCGACATGGGGCTTAGTCTCATAAAGCTGAAAGTATGAGATCATGACCTTAACTGAAACCAAGAGTCAGATGCTCAGTCGACTGAGCCATGCAGGTGCCCCTCCTCTGAGCTTCTTAATACGTGAGCTCTTGTCCTGGGGCTGCAGCCACAGTCAGTGGCCTCAGCCTGCATCTCTATGAGGACCCACTTTGGACTATGTGTCACATAGACAGGGTGTCAGGAAAGAGTCATCTGTCCTCCACAGGGTGACTTTGGCCCTTCTCATGGTATTTGAAATTCCTTTAGGACGGCATACCTCTTTGAAGGATCCCTTGGAGCTAAAGCTCATAATGCACATACTCTTTTCAAAGTAAACTTTGACCTAGGTTCACAGCTCCCAGGATCCTAGACAGGAAGAGAGGGCTTGAAACCTGACAGCCCTCCACAGGGGCCAGGTATGGGGGTTGGAATGGGAGGAGGAACCAACATTTGCAGAGAGGAAAGTGTGCCAGGCTCTGGTAGCCTCTGGCCTTGCCATTAACTGAAGTCTCCATCTTCAGCATCCCCTCTGTAGAGAATGTTGTGTCTATTGTATTGTATTCTATTGTCTGTGTCTCTTCTTCCCTTTCTCCCTCCCTCCCTTTCCTTTCTGAGAGAGAACGAGCTCTGGACAAGGGGCAAAGAGAGAGAAAGAATCTTAAACAGGCTTCATACTGTCAGTGCAGAGCCTGGTGCGGGGGGCTGTCTCCCAAAGTGTGAGATCATGACCTGAGCTGAAATCAGGAGTTGGATGCTTAACTGACTGAGCCACCCAAGAACCCCTGCTGGGCATTTTTAAAGGGAATGTTAATTTTCGCCAGTGAGGCAAAAAGCACATTTTTTCAGGCAACATCAAATCTTTTAAAATTCTCACAGTTGGGTTCAGCTCTGCTTTTGCTATGTGGGTCTTCTCAGAGAACAGATAGAAATGGCCCAGCACTTAAAGCTTAGGTACCTATAAGTCATCCTCTCCTTTGATTTATATCCTTCTGACTTTCTGTGCATTCATCTACCTGCCCATCCACACAGTAATCCACATGTGTCCACACTTCCATCCACACTTCCATCCATGCTTCCATCCACACATGTCTCCACACTTGCATCTGCACATACATCCTTACTTGCATCCACATCTCCATACAGCCATCCAACCAGCTAGCCAACTAACCAACTGACGTTTATTGAACAGCAGGCCCTAAGAACTTGGGGCTCTGCCGTTAATCACCAGGAATACTGTGGCAAATATGACGGACTTCATCTTGTACTCATTGTGGTTAGGGTCTGGCCGATTTTAATCAGATGTGTGTTCAAGGTTGCCTTCAGCAGTCCAGAATTTGGTTAAATAACTACTTTGAACTCCTTTTTCACAAAATAGTAATGGATTGCTCTTCCTACACCTAGGAACCCCATTATGGACATAAAATGTCCCATGATTACGTGGGGAAATCTACAGATGGTGGTATCAGAATAAATGTCTTCTGATTTGCTTCTTGCATGTGTGTCTCCTGTTGAACTGTACATACCTTGATGGCTGGGGACTGGAAAGTTTCTCCTGCCCCGCGCCGAGCATGGTGGCTGGCATACGGAAGCTGCATGGTAAATGTTTGTTGAAACAGCGCTGTCTGGGAGGCAGGCGCCCACATTTGGGGCTCACTCACTCTTTCTTCCATAGGCTTCTTCCTCAGTGCCTCATCTCCTGGATCCTAATGGGAAGGAGACCTGTGGCAAACCACTGTGCTCTTTCCTTCAAGACAGATGGTTCTGAGAACCCCGGATCCATCCCTCTCCTGGGGATGATTCTGTCTTGTGCTCAGGGACAGAATTAGATTTCATTAGGGTTTTTTATTTGTTTGTTTTTCCTTGTGAGCAGTTATCTTTAGAAGACAGCTAAGGTCCTAGCCTGGGGTGACATGCTTGGTCTAGGTCAGTTGTGGTCTTTATGCACCCACAATATACATGTCATACTCTTGAGTACCTTGGCTCTGAACATTCACTTCTCTGCCATTGTCCTGTGATCCTGGGTAAGATGGTCTAAGTTGAATGCATTGCTCACCACTGTCTTGACTTGACGTAAGGAATGTCTCCTAAATTATATAAGGTCTGAAAATAGGTTTTTCACTCTGCCCACATGGTCATTTCCCTCTTAATAAAGTGTGTCTGACAATTACAGCTTATTGATGTGGTTAGGAAAAGAATGTCGTAGACTTGGGAAAATATAATAATTTAAGGAGTGACACATTTTAGGGAAGAAATAAAGCCATGGACTGCTCTGAAGAGAAGTAAAACCATAGGAAACCATTACTTCATTGGGACAAACATTCAGTGTCTTCACAAAGTTCTTGACTAAAAAAAAGCAGGGAGCTCTGGGAGCTGGAGGTACGTTTGACTCTGCATACGTAAACGTAGCCTCTCTCTTGGGGACATTCCCTCTACAAACATTCCCTCCTTAGTACCTTGTAAGTATTTAAGATGATTGCTAACATCACCGTTTGCACCTGGGATCTGGTCCAAGCTCCTTCTTGGAAATCATATTCAGTAGCTACCATGCTGAGCTGTAAAATTAGTAATGGTTTTCACCAAGGCCTATATGGTGTCATACCCACTAGAATTTATAAACCAGAAATTTCTACTTCAGCAAGGGTTGACTACTACTTCTTAAGATACATTGCACGGACCATATGGAGAATTCATGTGTATACCATGGCGTAATCGTTTTAATGTGTTACTTTATGGTCCTCAAGTGTAGAAGTACTTAGTATACCATTGCAGATAGTAGCGTCCACATCCTTCAGATCCCACTGCGATGATTTCTGGGATTATTTCAACAACATAAAGTTCATCTTTCCGGGGCGCCTGGGGGGCTCAGTTGGTTAAGCAGCCAACTTCGTCTCAGGTCATGATCTCACGGTTCATGGGTTCGAGCCCCACAACGGGCTCTGTGCTGACAGCTCAGAGCCTGAGCCTGCTTCACATTCTTTGCCTCCTTCTCTCTCTCTCTCTCTGTTCCTTCCCCACTCACGCTTTCTCTCTCTCTCTCTCAAATAAACATAAAAAAAATTTAAAGTTCCTCTTTCCTGTTTGGTGGAAAACTAAGGTTCTCTTTTTCCTGTTGGAGGAGACTGTTAATTCGTATTTCCTGTCCTGTCTTGTTTAAGGCTGCTCCTTTCTTGTATGTAGCACATTGTTGTCAATGTTGATATTTTGCTCAAAATCTACCTTTCAGTTATGGGAGAGAGGAGGATGAGGGGCTGAGCATGTGTCCCAGCGGGGCCTGAGAGCCACCACACGCTCGCCCGGCAGGACTCTGCTGCTGGGCGCTGAGGTTCAGCGCTGCTGATCCCTTTCCACCTCCACAGAAGTGAAAACGAGAGAGGAGAGTGGAGGTGTTTTACCCATTCGTTTCAGTATCTGGAGAAAAGCATGGTGATAGCGTGGCTGCCCTTTTTGATCGTGCACACCGGCCAAGGCAGCCGTCTATAGAACTGCTTAGAAACCAGGAGAAGATACAGGCTTTCTTGATTACTTAGATCTAAATGTTTATTCGAGCTTTTGTGAGCGTTTTCCTTCACTTACACAGAGTTCTCTCTGCCGGACGAATATCCACTTATAAAATGGGGGCGCTGTACATATGAAGCAGGTTTTCACAGGCTTCAAATTCACTTCATTTGTAAACGTAGTTAGTGGACATCAAGGCTTCTTGTTGGTTGCTTTAAAACTGGGTTTTTAGGGGCACCTGGGTGGCTCAGTGGGTTGAACATCTGACTTTGGCTCAGGCCACCATCTCACGGTTCATGAATTCGAGTCCCGCGTCAGGCTCTGTGCCAGAGCCTGGAGCCTGCCTCAGATTCTGTGTCTCCCTCTCTGCACCTAGCCCACTCATGCGCTCGCTCGCGTTCTCTCTCTCTCTCTCTCAAAAATAAACATTAAAAGATGAAAATAAAACTGGGTTTTTAAAAAGCTGAATTGAGGCGGTTTTTAAATGGGTAGCTCGTGACTGTTTGTGAAAGACCTTAGTACTGATGATTTAAAAAAAGAGTTGGGAGGCGAGGAGGAAGAAATGAGATTGCTGCATAAAAATATTTCCTGGGCTGTTGTGAGGACTGGAAGATGAACACTATTTTCCTTCATGGCGTTGATGCCGCACGGGCACTGGAGACAGCTGTGTGCTGTGGATATTATTGCCATGATGGAGGAGAGGGAACAAGATAGGATTGCACTGGAGCCTGTGGCTGGCACCAAGCCAGCGCCCTGAAAAATGGCAAACATGTCACCGCTAACAGCTGGATGCAGAACTATTTCTCTTTAATTTGGACGGAGAAAATTTTTTTCACAGCAGGGCACTCTCAAAAGGGTACAACATCAAAGAGGGCGGGTCTCACCCGCAGACACCGGCAGGCTCCAGGATGGAGCAAAATGAATGAACTGTCAGGACTTTTCCAGCATAGCCGTGGCTGCCAAGTGAGAAGTTAAAGGTGCAGTGGCTTGTTCAGATCGCAGACCAAGTCCTGATAATGGAAGCCTGATGCCCCCAAAATCTTCCTCTGATCCACAGACAGAGGATGTCTGAAGAAGACTCCAGATTGATGGATGGCAGGCTTCCTATTGACGGCCTTGGAGATAAGTGTTCACCACACACTCTGCGGCTCGGCTCCTGGGAGTTTTGGGGTCTGCCCGCGGGAATCCTCCTGGCCTCCCATTGTCCTATGCCAGCCTGCCACTTACCAGCAGCGGAGCCACAGTGGGACCCAAATATCCATTTCTGTTGCTTCACGCGGCCAGTTCTCCACCGCAGGCTTCACAAACACCACCACGGGTGTTTTACAGTTTATTGACACTTTTCAACTGTTTTTCTGATTACCATATTTCAGTCTTGACTTATATGTTAGTATTATCTGCAAGCTCAACATAAACCTCTAATGATTTTCTAATATTTCTGGAACTTGATTAATGGGCATTGACAGAGTACAGTATATAGCTTTATATCAGCATTACTGAAAATACAACAATGGTGTATATAACCATCACTCATTTATTTTATGGGGCATTTATGACTTGACCTTTGGAGCCTCATCTTAAAACCTCAGCGTTCCAGACATTCCAGAAGATGGGAGAGTTAAGGGTTTCCCTTTTAGAAATAACAACACAGTGAGTTCATTCTAATGGAGGGAGGAAGGAGAAATTGTTGACATGAGAAAACCTGTAGTTACGTATTTGATGTAAAATTTGAAAAACTGAACATGAATAACTAGGGGCACATGAGCCGCTCTGTGTTTTGATGAAGCTTTTCTTGTAAAACAGACTTCTTCGTCTCTAGGCTTCAGCCTCACCCCATGTCTGACATTCCAGGTCATTATTATTTTTTAAAACTGTAAAAAAATGTTTATTTTTTTGAGAGAGACAGAGCATGAGCAGGGGTGGGGGAAAGAGAGAGGGAGACAGAATCTGAAACAGGCTCCAGGCTTGAGCTGTCAGCGCAGAAACCGATACGGGACTTGAACCCACGAACTGTGATATCATGACCTGAGCTGAAGTGGAATGCTTCACTGATTGAGCCACCCAGGCACCCCCCCCCCGATCATTATTGTCCCCAAAAGGAGTGATTTTTCACAGAATTAGGGAGCTCCATCTCTCATGCGTTGTGTGCTGGCTCAGTACTAAAAGGGCATTTGCTCTGAAATTCGGGTTTGTTTCCCACATGACATTATTAATCATTATGAACACTTTTTATGACCCTCACTTGGAGAATTTCAGAGGCTTTTAAAGAAAAACCTCTACATTTCTCCCTGAGAGGACAAATGAGAGATGATGAAAAAAAGCAATAAGGGAGTGGGTAGCCCGTGATTCAGGTGGTGGTTGTCCTGGTCATTTGTCAGTATAGACTGTATGACTTCGGGGGGGGGGGGGCAGGCAAATCATTTAACTCTTGTTAGCCTGGAGTTTCTTATCTATAAAACAGAGTAATGATCCAGCCTACCTGCTAGGTAAGCTTGGGAGAGAATGTTATAAACTACAGTGCCATACAGAGGTGTATACCTTAGTCATTTGCTGCTGCTCCTTCTTTGTGTTAAGGTGGATGCAGATACTCCTTTTATTTTATTTTTAAAACATGGCTTCGTGGCCTTACTTCGCAAGCTTCGATCTGGCTTGGTTTGAAAATCTGTGTGCAAAGAGGTTGGGAGCCCACCGTGGTGCGCTCCTGCTGTCTTCCTGTCATGACTGGGAGGCAGCGGCCCAAAGCCCTGACTCGCAGCTCTCCGTGGCCGTCTCACACTGCACGCGCCATCCACACATGTCCCCTGCTCCTTATCCCATACCCTTGACCGCTCACGCAGCTCGCCTCCCTTGAACGTGTTCAGTGTTCACAGAGAGACGAGGCACTATGAGTTGGGGCCTCCCCTGGCCAGTGATGTCCCTGACTTCAGAGGTCAACGTAGAGTGCTACATGGTAGGTGATGTTCACTGAGGGGGTTTGGGGTCTTGAAGCCACAGTTAGTTAAAATGCATGCAAAGACGGCCTGTTTGTTATGAATATGCTCCAGGTATATTCTGGAGGGGGTGGTGCGTACCTGTGTCTTTTGGATGACATTTTTGTAACTCTGTGTTAAAACCAAAGACTGAGTAAGTTTAGGAGATGGGATATGTAGCGTGGAAGAGGGACTTCCTTACTGTTTTCCCCGTGGTGTTATCCATCCGGCATTTTAAAATATTTTATCATGTAATAGGCGCATCTGGGGGATGAAACTAGAATATCTATTATGGCTTTTTTAAATTAATTTTTTAATGTTTATTTTTGAGAGAGAGACAGAGTGTGATCAGGGGAGGGGCAGAGAGAGAGAGGGAGACACAGAATTCAAAGCAGGCTTCAGGCTCCCAGCTGTCCACACAGAGCCCGACGCAGGGCTCAAACCCATGAACTGTGAGATCATGACATGAGCTGAGGTCAGATGCTTAACCGACTGAGCCACCCAGGCGCTCCCAGAATATCTGTTTTATTCATACACCTTGTTTGTGTCATTTCCGATCCTTTTCTTGTCTCTGTCTTTCTGTCTTTAAGTAGAAGTTGATTTCCTGGTTTGTATAAAGACTGTCGTAAGGTGCCTCTGGGTAAATTTCAAAAGCAGTTACACTGTATTCTCGTCCTCCATGAGCTTACGGGCTGGGCAACCTTGGCCGCAATGAGTTTGCTTACATCATACACACGATCTTGTGGTCAGTGGCCACCAGCAGGTTGGTTTGTTATGTTTGGGGTGAGGTTTCTTAACTAATTATAGTGATGGACTAAGGATAGGTAATGTTCTTCTACTGAGTGCCCAGCTCTGGTTTACAAACTTCACATACACTAGCCCATTTGATTTTTATATTTGCCTGGGTTTTTTTTTAGATTTATTCATTTTGAGAGACAGTATGAGCGTGAGTGGAGGAGGGGCAGAGAGCAGGAAAATCCCAAGCAGGCTTCTTCCTGTCAGCCCGATGTGGGGCTCAGTCCCACAAATTGGGGAATCCTAATTTGAGCCAAAACCTAAAGTTGGATGCTTAGCCGACTGAGCCACCCAGGTGCCCTTGTATTAGGCCTTTGATGTAGGGATTGTCATAAGAACCACTTTTCCAAAGAAGGTCTCAGCATCTTCAAGGGGTTAAGTAACTGTCCAAAGTCACTTGGCCACTTAAGGGGGAACCAGGCTTGCAACTCACCCACTTTGGAGCTGACACCCACATTGCTCTCCATGATTGCTCTTCATTGGAGTGACTTCTCTGGTGTGTTTCCACTGGTAATACGTAAAGTCTCCTAACAACCATACTGTTACAAGTAAGAGCTTTTATTTAGCAACACAGGCTCTCTGGTTTGTAAGTGTTGACGTTCACAACAGTGAAGAATTAAAAAAAAAATTTTTTAATGTTTATTTACATTTTGAGAGAGAGACAAAGTGTGAGCAAGGGAGGGACAGAGAGAGAGAGAGAGAGAGAGAGGGAGGGAGACACTGAATCAGAAGCAGGCTCCAAGGTCTGAGCTGTCAGCACAGAGCCCGACACGGGGCTCCCACTCATGGACTGCGAGTTCTTGACCTGAGCCAAAGTTGGCCGCTTAACCTACTGAGCCACCCAGGTGCCCCAAGAATTATTCTTCTGTGGCATTAGCTGTGTAGCTATCCATGAGCTGCAAAATATTTGCTCCCTGTCCCTCCTGACCCAGAGGAATCCCACAGTAAAACATTATTTATACATCTTGGCAAACAATATATTTTTGCAATTGAGGTTCTCAAATTCCTAACACACTTGCTTATTGAAACCTTGCTTTTCTGAATTTTGCAGAAAGAGGGGGCCAGATAAAGGTACTGTGCAGAACGGGCAGAGGAGATATGAGAATGGGTCTTTGTATCTCTTCTTCCCTGCATCCTTCATGTGCTTAGGTTTTCAGATCCAAACTGATAATCCCTCAAAGACAACTTCTTGGCTCTTTTTGTAACAGTTGTTTATTACATTTTAATCATCACATGAAATCTGCATTTTACAGAATTGAAAGAAGTTAGATTCAAGGAGGACGTAATATTTTCTTTTAAAAAGCCCTGGTGGCTAGTAATTTAGGATGGAGTTTTAATTGGATTCCGTGGTGATTTTTTTCTAAGGCTTTGAGCAAAAGCTAAGAACTTTAGGAAGTGACAGAATTATGGTGAGAATTCATTTCCGTTCACTGCAGAGTGTCTTGAGGTCCTCCTAGGGACATGTGCCAGGCCCTGTGTTAGACATTTGGGCATAAAATATTCTCCCGCACATCAGCCGCCCAGTAAAGACTGAACATGGCTGGCATTTCAGCCCACAACCAAGTGCTGGAGTCTGGGGCCTGGGCCCAGGGTCAGGCCAAGGTGTGGAAATGAGGGAGAGGGGGCTGGAGATGTCTCCCTGCCTACTGAAAATCGGCTAATCCTTTTCCTATTAAACCTTGGCACCTTTTTGTATTCTTTCCACGCCAAAGTTCAAGGACCCAGGTTCTGGAAGGAACAGATTAGTGTTTAGGCTATTAAAATGCAAGTTCCTTTGGTCTGCAGTCATCGGCCCTCTTCAGGGTGCTTGGAAGAGTAGTGGAAAAAGGCCTGGCGATCAGGCCTCAAACTGCCACTGATCAGTAGTGTTACTCTGTCTAAGGCACGAACTTCTGGAGCCCCCATTTTCTTAGGTAAAACCTGACCGGTTTGGAACAGATGGTCTCTGAGGTCCCTTCCAAATCTGATTTTCCTGGGCTTTCACTTTAGCCAGGATACTCAGCGTCCTAGTCAAAGAACAGGGGACTGAACTCTTCACAGCGATCTGTCCCCCAGAGGAAGCGCTCTGCCTGTGGTTGTCCACACAGGGTCTCCTAGTTCCCTGCGGGCCCTTGGTGATGTCCCAGCAACCGCCTCCAAGAGCAGGGTGAGGCGAGGCGAGCTGGCTGGGCGCTTTCAGGTGTTTTTATAGTGGAATTATTTGTATACCTTCATGGACTCCAAGGGGGTCCTTTGCCTCAAAAGACCATTGAAAGTCTCTGCTTGGTAAGAATGAAAGAAATGAACCCTGCTCTCTCCTGCCCTGGAAAACTCCTGCCCAGAAAGCTTGAATCCCAGTCAAAGGGTAGCTTCTGGGGAGCGGAGTAAGGAATGTGTGCGGTGTTGCCGGGTTATCAGTTCAAAAGGCCTTCCTTCCCAGGGCCCGCAGCTGTCACAGGCTGAGTTTTAGTGGTGGCGATAATTCCTTTATGGCCGGGATTACAAACGTAAATGCTTCATGAGGCCAAGCTGATGAGTAAATTAGTGAAGTTGGGAGCCTGCAAGACAACAGGGGTGGGTGGGGACTGTGCAGAGCCCCAGACCACGTGGCCAACCTACAGCGGGTGACCTTTTCTCTGCGTCAGTGGATTCTTGCCAAAGACTGGGGACTCGCCTTTTGATGTTATTTTTTGAGAACCATTAGAAATTTCCAAATTTCTAGACACAGCGGAAGAAAAACCAAGTTGGCCAAGTGCCCGAGTTCAGCCTGAGAGCCGCAGGTTTGCAGATCCTGCTTCAGAAAAACCAGTGGCTGAGAGCCGCCAATGCATACACAAATTACTATCATTCACAAGGAGGTTTTCTTGCTTTATATAAATTAAAAATGAGCCCAACTTACTTCCTTACGCTGTTTCTGGAATGGTGATTATAATTAAGAGTAAACTGGCAGCATTCGTACATAACAAGGCTGTGGACAAACCCACTCAGGATTAGGATTTATAACACAACATGAGAGGCGTGTGGTTTTCTTTTTTAAAGCTTATTTATTTATTTTGATAGAGCATGAGTGGGGGCGGGGCAGAGAGAAGGGTGGGCTGTGAATTTCAAGCTGGCTCTGCACTGTCAGCTCGAGTTCCCAAACTGTGAGATCATGAACACGGGTGTGTGTTTTACTGCTCTTGTCTTTAAAGTAGACTCTTCTTCTAGAAAAGTCAAGTCATGGGAGACAGTGGTGCTTCCTGACATCCAGGCTTGAAATAAATGTGAAATAAATCCATGTCTTTCACACAGTGGCTTTCCATTGATGCCACGTAGGATTTGTCACAAGCAAGAATGTTTGGTCATTATCTCCACCATGTGTGGCATCCCAGTATATATTACTGGACTGAAAATTGCAAAAATCCCCTTAAAAAGGTAAGAATTAGCTTTCCACTCTTACTTATCTCTCCAGTCGCATTGATAATAGAGGAAAGAGAAAGTACAGACCAAGAACGATGGTTTTAAATAGCAACAAGAAGGATCACAGAAGAAATCAGTGGCTGATAATGGAGTGGTACATATTACAAACATTTTCCTAGGAAGATAACACAGATAAGGTTTTGAACCTTGGGTAAGCTTCTCTATCTTAACAACACATGCAAAAACCAAACTACAAAGAGATACATGCCTACATTTTCATTTATTTTTCACTCTCTGATTTTTTTGGAAAACAATCAGAAAAGCATAAAGCATAATGTATAAATGCCAATAGACAGGTCAACGAAAACGTGAGTGTTAAGATTTTGCCATATTGGCTTCAGATTTTTTTTAAGAAAAATGAAGCTTTTCAGATAAAGCTTCAGATAAATTCCACTTATTTTGCCTCCATTCCTTTTTTCCCCAAGGCCAGAGCTGTCGTAAAGTTACCATGATCCCCTCCAGTGAATCTTTTCAGAATGTTACTGTATGCATCCACAGCTCTAACTACCTATATATTGTAATATACACTTTTATAAAAATGCTACTGAGTGTTATTTAGTATATTTTGAAATGTTAACAAATGGTATCATGTGTATTAATCTGCAGCCCGTTTTTCCTTAATCTTTTTTTGTTACTGTTTTTATCTTATTTATTTGTATTTATTTTTAATGTTTATTTTTGAGAGAGAGAGAGAGAGAGACAGAATGGAAATTGGGGAGGGGGAGAGAGAGAGGGAGACAACAGAATCCAAAGCAGGTTCCGGGTTCTGAGCTGTCAGCACAGAGCCTGTCCTGGGGCTCAAACTCCACAAACTGAGATCATGACCTGAGCTGAAGTCGGACGCTTAGCTGACTGAGCCACCCAGGTGCCCCTATTTTTTATTTTAGAGAGGGCAGGGGAGGGGGAGAGAAGCAGAGGGAGAGGGAGGGAGGGAGGGAGAGAGAGAGAGAGAGAGAGAGAGGGAGGGAGGGAGAGAGGGAGAGAGGGAGAGAGGGAGAGAGAGAGAGAATGAATTTAAAGCAGGGTCCATGCTCAGTACGAAACCCGATGCGGGGCTTGATCCCACAATCCCTCGGATCATGACCTGAGCCAAATTCAAGACTTGGGCCCTCAACTGACTGAGTCATCCCAGTGCCCCTCAACTCTCTGTTTTTGATACAAACAGATCTAATTCATTCCTTTAAGTGTTTTATACTGTTTTATTGGATAATTAAAACACAGTTCTTTTTTCTGATAATGGATAGTTCCATCATTTCTCCTTATTTACTCTCTTGAATAATGCTATAGTGGGTGCCCTTGGACTTGTCTCCTTGGGCAAACGTATTGGGGTTTCAGTGGAGTAATTTCCTAGAAGTGATATTGCCGAGTCATAGGATTTACGTATCATCAGCTTTATTTCGATATTGCCAGCGTGTTTCCCAACATGACTGTGCTCTCTTACACTCCTTTTCAGCAAAGCTGGAGTTAGCTTTCCAAAACTCTGAACACTTGCTGGTGTTTGGAGAGTTTTCTGTTTCAAAATTTTACTTTATTCCCACCAGGTATCCTGTGCTTTTTTTTTTTTTTTTAACATGCATTTCTTCCATTTCCACAGGGTCATTGGTTTGGCATCCTTAGAAAGAACAGAGCAAACATTAAAACTTTGGTTATTTATGCTCATTCAGAATAATGTGGCTCAGTTGGTTAAGCTTCCAACTTCAGCCTCAGGTCATGATCTCACCGTTTGTGAGTTTGAGCCCGATGTCAGGCTCTGTGCTGACAGTTTGCCAGAGCCTGGAGCCTGCTTTGGATTCTGAGTCTCCCTCTCTCTCTGCCCCTTCCCTGCTCATGCTCTGTCTCTCCAAAATGAATAAATGTTAAAACAAACAAACAAAAAACTATGCCAGAATGAGTCTTTCCCTTAACAGAAATTTCACTGTCTTGCCTTCATTCTCACTATTGGAATGAACAGAATTTCTGACCTTGTGGACATTTCATAGATACTGAGAGGGTTGACTAAACACTTTGTGCACGGTTTCTTTTGAAAGGAAATGAAAACAAAATAAACATTGGCATCAGCATTAATTCATCTCCTTAAATTCCTTAAGTTTGTTTTTTTTAAGACCTGCAGGTGTCTAAATTTTCATTTTACTGTCCCACAAACATAGATGTAACGCCGTCTCCAAGGACACCTTCCTGAACTTGGAATTGTTGGTCTAGCTTACAACTTGTTGAAACATTTCTTCCCTTCTAGTTCCTTCTGTATTGGAAGAATGAAAGTCCCTGTCTAGATACAGGCTCAGCGTCCTTGGATAATCACTTACGTCCAGAATTGTACACATCCTCCTTCCTTTAAAAAAACAAAAAAACCCCTCAGCTCTTAAATGGAAACAAAGTTGAACTGATGATGGACGGTGATGATGGGACCCAAGGGAGTACCCGGGGCCTTTGTGAGGGGACCTCCTCGTGCCTGCTCGGTGCCAGCATTTGGGTATCTTCGCTTTCCCATTTTGATTCAACCCTTCTACTAGAGAAAGGAACAGAAATCTCCATCAGTGCCTTCTAGCCCATGGTGTCTCTTTCCAGAAACACTGAGGTTAAATGCTAATTCTTGGCTGGGGTGCCTGGGTGACTCAGGCAGTTAAGCCTCGGCCTCTTGATTTCAGCTTGGGTCATGATCTCACAGTTGGTGTGTTCGAGTCCCACGATGGGCTCTGTGCTGATGGAGGGGAGCCTGCTTGGGGATTCTCTCTCGTCCTGCTCCTTTCCCCCTCAAAATCAATACATTTTTAAAAACCTTACAAAAAAATAAACTTCACATTACAGACTAGGAAGGGACCTTGAGCCAAGTACAAAGGTATACATTTTTGGCCCCTCTAAAAACTTTGCTAGGAGACTCTGGTCTTACTAGGATAAGCCCCCTTGAGGAAATGCCACATGCCGTGAATATATGTTGTTATGATGTGACATTTTCTGACATAATTATGACATTTATTTTGGGGAGACTTAGGTGAAACAGATGTAATTAGTTTTGTGTTCTGAAAGAGGAGTCTGGCTGCAGGGTGGGGATGAGGTTGGAGGGGCCTTGGGAAGCCTCTCGGGCGTCCATGAGGACCGTCCTGCAGTACTGCAGGTGCGTGGGGAGGCTGACTTGGGCTGACGGTGATGACAGTGGAGAGACAGAGATGGATGCGCTTGGAAAGCGTGTAGGAGGCAAGTTCAACTGCACTGGGTGATGTCTGGGCACTGGGGCTGAGGGAGAGGACATCATCAAGGTCAAATGAATTTCCTCAACTCTGGGTGTGATGCTCTGGGATTTAACGAGGTTCCTGCAATTTTCATCACAGTTCTGTGGGAGTTAGTGTAAAGTCACTATTAGCAGAAGCAGGGGAGGGACAGTCTCCTGTCATGGGCTACGCTGTGTGATGTCTGGAAAAAGCCGGACAAATAACTGCTACTTTTTCCCAGGACAAGTAGCAGTTCCAACCAGGCAGGCAAAAATGATAGGCTTCCTGTAGTCACACTGTACTGAGTTTGGGGGGTGATTTTTGCTGAAACGAGAGTGTAGGGAGAAACTCTTATATACCCATTTTCCAGACAGACTGGCTCTTGCCTGGTGTTGACATGAGCCAGCATTCAAAACCCACTGCGTGTAAACACTAGAAGGTCTGATGTGCTGCTGAGGACCTTGGCTAGACGCACCAAGGAGAACCGTCCTTCTCTGAATGCTTCGTCATTGTTTTCAGCCGCAACTCTCAAGGAAAGCTTGCTCATGGGGGAAAGGATAGGGAAAGGGGCCGGGTTGTCAACATCTCTGGCTCCGTTTTAGATAAACATTGGTGTCTGAGGAACTGATGGCTTTGTTCATTGTCCCGTGGGCTGTCATCAGCAGACTCACGGTTGAGACTTTGAGTCGGGGAGCCAGCTTCTTAAAAAGGAAAGCAGAACCACCACCACCACCACCAAATAACCATCGTGGGATCTAACCTAAACGCAAAGTCTGTCTTTAGGTTGTTCAGGGAGCGGAGACCTCCACCTCGTGAAAGACGTCATTAATCTTAACTATACTATGATCCAGGAATCTCTTAATTCGTCTCTGGCGACACTGATGATCAGCTGTGATCACACTGGCGCACTACCCAAAGCTTCTCCAGCAACTGCCTTCATTAGATTGATGTCTTTCTTGCCTTTGGGGGATGAAGGGTCAGTGGAGAGGCTGGGGGCGAAGACAGAAGAGTTGAAGAAAAGAAAAAAAAAAAAGTCAGCTGTTTTAAAACGACTGGAGATAATAAAAGAAACTGTCATCACTAAGCCCGTTGGCCCCCAGCACAGAAATGTGGAGCTAAATTAATATGCATGACCGTAGTAACTTTAGGGTCTAGTGTAACCAGTGAGACTCTGGGTAAGACTTGTTCTGTGTGTGTGTTTGGAAGGGAGCAGGGGACAAGGCTGATGCGAGGGTAAGAGACATGACTTCCCAGGATGCTCTGGGCCACACGTCAACAGTTAACCAGGATCCCATCACTATTTTATTTGAAAAGGACCAGTGGCGTCAGGCTTCCTTCTGAGAACTGCACCCCTTGCTTCCCAGAAGCCCCCTAGCGCTGGGATTCCCTTCTGGAATTGCTGCACATATGTAAGCCCCCATCTTCCACTCCTTGAGACACCCCCTCCTCCAAACTGCCCAGGTCTCCCCTGGTTTCTGGAAGCGGGAACTGATGTCCTCTGCGGTCGGCCCAGACTCTGCCTGTGCTGGGCTGGCTAGTGTTAGGCATGAGACCTTCTGTCCCATGCTCCTTGCCCGGTTTGGAGCACATTTCATTTCCCTGAATGTGATCTTTTAAAAAAAAGTTTAGTTTTTATTCTTTGAGAGAGAGTGTGTATACAAGAGGGGAGGGGCAGGGAGAGAGGGGGGTCTAGGATCTGAAGCAGGCTCTGTGCTGACAGCGGACATCCCACTGCGGGGCTCAAACTCATGAACCGTGAGATCATGACCTGAGCTGAAGTCAGACGCTTAATCGACTGAGCCACCCAGGTGACCCTCTCTGAATGTGATCTTAAGAGTTGCTCAGAATGGCCCAAAACAGTCATTATTAGACCAACCTCAGTTAAGACATTTACAATCCCTAGGAAATAGTTGGGGTTTTTTTTCTCTTTCTCTACTTGAGGGTCTTGCTTTTTTGATGCCTGTCCGAATAGTATCAGGTGCCGACAGCTGAAGTCCCCACTTCTCTGTGAGGTGAGAGGCCATTTATTTCATCTGAATCAGAGTCTGTTGTGTTTTGTTGTTTTTTTTTAACCAGTTCTGTGCATTTCTGTAACGCTCCACCTGCTTTCAGCTGGGGGTTGCTTGGCTTGTCTAACAGGCGGTACTGCCTCTCGAATGCCTTGGAAACGGCTGCGTGTTTGAGCCCGGGGGCCTCTCGTGTGGCCGTTCCAGCCATGTCAGCGTGGCCTCTCCTTTCAGCTTGTTTTGTTTATCCAGCAGCTCATTACTTAGGAGTAGTCTGTCAAAATAGGTTAAATATCCTTTGGGAAACATGGTCACTCACATCCTCGAGATACCAAAAATATGTTGAATACGGGGGGAGATCGGCTTGATAAGAAAAAACGGGATGGACTTGCATCACCCAAAAATATTTCCCTGCTATTCTGGTTGAGTTTCCACGAGCATCAATAAAGCACTAGCAAACCTCCCGGCAATAAATTTCTGCAGCCGCCGCATAAAGACACCAAGGGAAGCAGGGAAAATGATTGCTGATGATTCGTTCTAACTACTTGACCTTCTGACCTCTTCTCCAGATATATGACCAAGATGGAACACTACAGCACTTTATTGATGGTGGGGAACCTAGTAAGTCGAGCTGGATGAGGTATATCCGATGTGCAAGGCACTGCGGAGAACAGAATCTAACAGTAGTTCAGTACAGGTAACGTATGTACCTCGATTCACCACTTAAATGGAACTGAAGCCCTTTGGCTTGAGGGTACAAATTCTGGCTTGCCGCTGGTTCTGAAAAACCCTGCAGAGTCACGCAGAACCCTGGTAGGACCGGCAGAAAATTTTTTGTTAGGTGTTTGAAATCTCCTTGGTTCTTGCAGCAGTAATAGCATGAGAATTAGGGAGTAAAGAGGCTTCCTGGAAGGATGAAGTTACCTCTACATCACTGGCCTGAGCATCCACAGGTGCCTGAATGAGCTGGGAAACCCCGCTGATTTGGGGTGATGCCCCCCCCACAGCCATTGTGTGCATGATGGATAGGAGTGGGGAGATTCAGCCCCGGATCCTGTGCACCCCACCATCTTCAGGCTTTCTACCTCGGGAAACCTGTTACTTGCACACAGGGGTGGGAAACCAAGAACTAACTCTCAGCTCTGTTCAAGGCTGCATTTCCAAAACCATTCAGCCCAGCAGCCATGGCTGAGCCAGAAAACCCATCCTGATCCCTCAAAAGGTACCACAGCCTTGGGCTCTGGCCCTTTGACAATTCGAAGTCTGTTTTGGGTGATCAGGCAGTTTCAAAGCACGGAGAAGCCCCCGGTTCCCTGAGCAGTTTGGGCAAAGCCCAAAGGGTACCAAAGACAAGGAGGGAACTACCCTCCTTTCCCAGAATCCCACAGGGAGACCTCTGGTGGTGGCAGGGGGAGGGGGAGCAAAGAAGCAAGGTGGATTCCCAGATGTCCCACCACATCCGCTCAGTGCACCTGTTGGTCAAGCATTTCCACTTAGTGCTAAAGAAGGCTGGAGTGGAGACAGGAGCACAAAAACAGATCATAGAGCGGGGAAAAAAAAAACCTTTTCTCAGAATCCCTCGAAAACATGTGCCGTATAAATATATGACCTCAGTTATAAACAGCCATGTTCCCTTTAGAATCAGAAGCAACTGGTTAGCTTTATTAGGCACCACAAACACATCAAAGCAGAAGGTCCTGTACTCTGCAACTTGGCATCTTGCCTGTGGCTATTTATTTTCTTTCTTTCTCCCTCTTTCTTTTTTAGTTTTTAAACATGAAGCTTTAAAAAAAAAAAAAGGCTTTATCCGCCTTGTAGGTTAAAGGCTGCACAAATCTGGCTGGCTCTCCAAAGGTCTTCAGTTCAAAGGGAACATATTTGGGCAGCCATGGTTTCTGGGGCAGTTACATTTCATTAAATAATGGTTTCAGTGAAACCGTGCATGACGGGATTTGGTTACATGGCAGTGTATGGGCATTGCTCACTTGACTGCAGCCCCATTTCTGTCATGAA
This sequence comes from Suricata suricatta, assembly GCF_006229205.1. Lineage (NCBI taxonomy): Eukaryota > Metazoa > Chordata > Mammalia > Carnivora > Herpestidae > Suricata > Suricata suricatta. Next base: position 16,098,689 of record NC_043705.1, read on the forward strand.
GTTTTTATGAAACCTGGAGCTAGGAAATTAGTAAAGGTTGGGTCTCCAGTAAGAGATAGTCTGGCTGGTTCCATAATGAGTGCCTGGGGAGTTCTGGAGGCAAACTCTGAATCTGGGGGAAACGAGAAACCCCTAGGAGGAAGGTGGGCAAAAGTTAAGTCAGTTATGTATTTGTCAGTAGTAAGTGGATTTTACAGCTTCCCTTTCATGATGGCGCTTCACCTTCTAGATCTCTCTGCCGATCTGTTTTTGATTACTTCAGATCTAAAATGAACTACAAAAACCCCATTTAAACAACTGGCCTCCATCACCAGTGACCACGTCCAGGAGGAAGAAAATAGAAAAGTTGGACCCTGGAAAGCCAGCTTAATTTTTATTGTACATGAATGTCCTCTTCACAAAAAGTCAGCTGGTTTAGATTCGTTCTGTTATGATTTGTAATATCTAAATGGAATTTTCTTCAAAGCGCCCTTGATTGATTGACCCTTCGCTGAACGTTTTGTTTTTATTTTGAGGCTGACAATAATGTTTGTTGGCATGTGCTCCGCTTCAACTGCGTTGGGACGCCATGAGGCTATCTTTATGAGTCATCCAACCACAATACTAAATACATGTCAGCAAAGGAAATATTATCTGAAAAGGGAAAAATCCCTTTGATGTGCTTCAACATGCAGAGATTTCTGCGAGTTTTGGAAGCTTTGCCCGCTTGTAAGGAATGGTGTATGCTTACACCCCCCACCCCCAGCCCGCCTCCCTTTCGGCTTACTCTGTGCCTCACAAGACCACCCATTGCTCGAAAACAGTTCTGTTCTTTCAGCAGCAAAGTGTGTCATTTGGTTTTTAGCACATTCATTTGCCGGGCGCTGTGTTTATATTAAGGGAAGCCAAACCGAGAGATGAAATGTTACAAGGGTGAAGTACAAAGTCGACTCAATTTTTCTCAAGTTAGGAGATGCCGGTGATTTATAGCTCGGCTCCAATTTTGATTTTTTTATGTAGCAGTGGAAAGAATTAATAAAACGCACAGGCTCTTGGAGATGCGGAGGGAGGCAGGGTAGCGAGGTCCGCGCAACTGGCTAGAGTTTTTGTCAGATATTCATAGAATGTGGGAAAAAACATTCTGCTTAGTTAGCAGTGCCCTCGTGAGACAGAATGGCAGCAAGTAAGGAAAATAACAAGATAAATGAAATTTTTGCAGCTGCAAGTAAAATATTGAGAATCTGCACTTTTTTTTATTGATCTTTATGATCCTATTGCCAAGAGCCACTTTGTGGTGACAAAATATGTTGACAAGTGCATATCTCACTGCCATGAAAAATGTGGTGAAGGATTCGCCTTCTGTCTGCAGTGTTATACAAGCGACCAATTGCCCTGCCATGACCAATTCCTTACAGAAAGGCTAAATTTAAGGCCCACCAACCCCAAACACTTTTATCTTGAACTTGAGGCTCATGTTGGTAGCAATTCTTCATCGAGGAGGCCAGTCACGGTTTCCTATCGGTTGGTTTTTCTTTACAGTACCGAAGCTGCTATAAAAAATGTTTATTTCTTGGTACCTTCACTCTATCATTTCAGAGGGTCATCTTTCAGCCAGAGTAACGTGCTCCCCTTGTATTTATTGAATTTCCATCCGTTTCCCCGGAAGAGCAGTTTTCTCTTCTCTTGTATCAAACTTGAGAAGACAGGCAATGGGGAAGATGTTTACTTTTCCCTGTCCTTAGATCACAAAGCCGCTTCATTTTATTACAGATTTGGGGACGTGCAACGCCAAGTTGCAACAATACATATAATGCATTTCCTTCAAGTAGGAAATCAATAATATTAATTGATACATGAAGGTGAGGCACCAGTATCTACAGTTTGCCAAGAAATGGAATTTTCTCATTAATCTAAGATGGGATTTTTTTTTAATGAGCCCCTGGCTCTCTGCCAGTTCATGGGCCCCGTTTGTGTCTCCTCGGCCAAGATGTTCTGTGGAGGGACGTTGTGGAAATAAACTGTAAGGTGTTTATTATACGGGGCACAGGCTTTAATTGGTTGCTGGGAATGATAAGGTGGGTGCAGATTTTATTGCAAACAAACCGTTTAGATGCTGGGCGGAACTTTTTCGGGGCAATAAAAATGTGGAGCGGGGGGAAGGGGCACCTGAATCCTACCTATTACTAAGCTGGGTTTTCTTTTGTTTTGAATAGGTCGAATATATTCTACCGGGCCTGTATAGATATTCCCAGGGGCACCGAGCTTCTGGTGTGGTACAATGACAGCTATACGTCTTTCTTTGGGATCCCCTTACAATGCATTGCCCAGGATGAAAACTGTAAGAATTTCTTTTAGCTCTGAATTCACATCTCGAAATATCTATTTGAAAGCTAACGATTTATGAGTGTTGCTTGCGACTCGTGAAACCCAATTCTCTGATATGTGATGCAAGTGTGCGCGGAGCCTGTGCCGTTCTTTCCTCCTCCCGCTCCTGTCCTTTGCTCTTTTACAGGGCATCTCACGCAAGCCAGTCCTTTCTTCGCCTGTTTACAATTTCAAAGCTGTTGTCATAGTTTTAAGTAGTTGCTGGTAGCAATATTGAGGCAGCTGATATTTAAAAAAAAAAATGTTTACTTACTCTGAGAGAGAGAGAGAACAAAGTGTGAGCTAAGGGGCAGAGAGAGAGGGAGACACCGAATCCAGAGCAGGTGCCAGGCTCGAAGCTATCAGCACAGAGCCCTATGCAAGGCTTGAACTCACAAACCGGGCAATCACGACCTGAGTCAAAGTCGGAGGTTTAACAGACTGAGCCACCCTGGTGACCCTGAGGCAGCTGGTATTTATTGAGCCTGGTCCTGTGCTTGCCACCACATGGGGTTCCCAGAGCAGCACAAGGTGCAGTTCCTACTCTGCAGGGGTACACAGTCCTGCTGCAGTCACATCCCAGGCAAAAATGAGATAACGAGAAAGCATTGCTGTCTAATTAAGGGTAAAAGCCCTCCAGTCAACTGGATGTGCTAAGAAGTTACTGGAATGAGAAACAGTAGTGAAAATTGTAGACATGTGACTGAGGAATTTTGTCTTTCCAACTTTAAAATGAGCTATGTAACTTTGGTCTTCATGACAACGGCAATCATTATCTCTAAAAAGATAATAATAATCTCATCTGAGCAAATGCAACCTTGGAAATGATTTTTACTCAGACTTTTATTTTTGTTGTATCAATTCTTTGGAAAGTCTTATAAGGTGATTTCCACAATTTGGAACAGAATTAGGAAATGCTGATGTCAAACACTGGTTTCACTGATGCCACTTTTTTTCTTGACACCAAACTGATAACAGATAATTGCAGTGAACTAGTAATTTGGGATTCTGTAACAGAAAAAGAGGCAGAGAGAACAGATCTATTGAAGAAACTTCAGCCTGGGGAGAAAATGTTACTTTTCCTTTTCCACTTACTTTCTCCTTCACATACAAACTCAAAAAAAAAAAAAAAAAAAGTTCATGTTACTCCTGATAAAAATGCTGATGGTCAGATATTTCTTTTCCACATTGTCTTTATTTTCTTTGCAAAAAAATAGAACCCTCAGGAAGCATATTGCCATCGATTTTTTCTTTCTACTTTACCCTAACCCCAAGCCAATCTCCAATCAAAAAATGAATCTTTGGACCTATAGTACATTCCTCTTACTTCCCAAGTTTCCATTGGAAAGTTTCTTTTCTGCAGTGATACTCGTGTTTGAGGGAGTGTCTGTTTTTGTAGGCGAAAATCTCTGTTGGACATGGAGTGTGCGGTTGGTGTTCGAGGCAGAAATGGACAGGAGACTGGCGCATTCTGCCTTCCCGGAATGGCCCCGTGTTCCTGCTCCCCCAAACTAGACCAGAGTCCGTGTACAGAGAAACACCAGCATCCGACCCCCAGCCTGCTGGCATGGGCCTGTCTTGTGAACCTTGATGTAACTTCACCTTCTGCAGTAGGGAATTTGATCCAAAAGTCTTGCAGAAATCCTGTAAGGTCCGCTCTTCCCTCCTTTACCACAACCCGCTACAGACTATGAAGACGTTGGTGTGGTGTGTGTGTTGAGAAATGTCTGAAATAAGCTATCAAAGAATAGAGTTCTAACATACGTAGGCACATGGCCCACGAATGTATCCATTCGTTGCTCAGGTATTTATCACCCACCTCTAGCAAGCTAGTGTCTTCATAGGTGCTGCAAATACAGCAGTCGAAAGAGCAGGTGGGAATTCCTGCCCTCCTGGAGCTTACATTCTAATGGAGAGAGACAGAAGAATGAATGAATGCATGGTTTGTCAGGTGGTATATTTTGTGGAGTGGCCGTAGCAGGGAAGGGGTGAGGCATGCCAGAAGTTGGGCGAGAGGGGGGAAGGCCCTACTGGGAATGTGGCCTTTGGGGTGAGATTGGACCAGGGGATGGATCAGCCACGTGTTTGTTATTTGGGAGAAGAATGTTCCAGGCGGCAAGATGAAACGTGTAAAGGCCCCACAACGGGGTGTTTCTAGCCTGTTGGAAGAGTACGTGAAGGTGAGCCTGCGTGTTGTGGAGGGAGTGAGGTGAGAAGTTAACTCGGACGCGGCTCGGCCCAGGAGGCCCCTGTCAGAAGCCTGGCTTTTCCTCTGTTTGAGGGCCGGGCGAGGGGCGCTGTGGCGGAGCTGCGAGCCGAAGAGGGAGATGTCCTGGCTGTGGTTGTAACAGGATTATGCTGACCGTGGAGTGGAGACCAGACGGGGCCGAGGGTGGAGCGGGGAAGCCAGTTGCAGGCTCCTGCAGGAGTCCGGGGGAGCGGGGGTGGTAGTCTGGGCCAGTACAGACACAGGAGAGGTGGTGAGAAGTGGTCGGACTCCAGATACGTTTTGAAGGGAAAGCTAACGGTGCTTGCAGACACACTGGTTGGTGAGCGAGAGAGACAGGAGCCCAGGATAACTCGAAGGCTTTGGTCTGAGGAACTTGAAGGATGGAATGGCCAGCTACTGAGTCAGAAACGGAAACCACTGTGGAATTACTTCTATTTAAAAATTGTTTCAAGCTTATTTATTTATTTTGAGAGAGAGAGAGAGAGAGAGAGAACGAGAGAGAAAGCATGCATGTGTGCAAGCAGGAGAGAGGCAGGGGGAGAGAGAATCGTAAGCAGGCTCCACGCTGTCAATACAGAGCCGGACTCAGGGCTCACACTCACGAACTGTAAGATCATGACCTGAGCCGAAATCGAGTCGGACGCTTAACCAGTGAGCCCCCCCATGTGCCCCTAAGTTTTAAAAAATGTTTTTAAGTTATTGTTTTGGTGAGAACTAGTGCACGTGTGCATGCACGTGAGGGAGGGGCAGAGAGAGCCATGGAGGTACTTCTTAAGGAACGCACTTCTTACCCTTGGTGCAGTCCGCGAGGTGGGAGTCCCACATTTGCAGCATGGCTTGCACCTTGAGATGCTGTCCTGTGGTCAAGACAGAGGTTGGGACTGGGCAGGAGGATTTTCGGATCTTGTGTGCCATTCCCAGCCATTGACAAAGCGGATATTAGACTGTACTATCTGGTCTTCAGACTCGTGGCCGCAGTGCCATCAGAAGTGTACTTTCTGGAATCACCAGGTGCTTTGCGCTTTCATCCTTCTGTCTCCTGCAGTTCGGCCGTGTAAAGCGCTCTGGAGGCATTAACTCCACCGGAATATATATGTTCAAGCATTTAGCACCTGAAGTCCTTGGAAGAGAAAACTACAGCAGCTTGAAGTGTTGTGGATTCAGTAGATAAACAAAGCAGCTCTTTGGGGTGTTGAGTTCTGAGCTCAAAGTGAGGTGGAGGGAAGCTTCAAGAAAATTAAGTCATTGACTTAAATGCTCAACAGTGACAACCCCGCACCCCCTAAGGGTGTTCCTGTCTCAGACTCCTGTATCTGTCATGTGATTGGCCATCCCAGAAAGCAGCAGAAGGCTTCATCAGATAGTGTGGGGGAGATATATGACTTTAACGCTAAGATGGATTCCCATTCCACATGATTCACGGGGAGAGCTGGGAATGCTTTATAATGAGGGTTCCTTATTCCGTACAGAGAAAATACTCTGTGTGATTTAAAAGCACAAATGTGTGAAAGGGCTTGGGCAGAGAATTTAACAGATAGCCATCCACAGCCCTGAGTAATTTAAATCATCTCAACTGGATTAGCAATTCTAAGACCAATTTTATCCTACTGAGCGAGCCATGAAATAAATTTGGTACCTTAAAAAGAAGCTTCTTGATACAAGAGGCTTATTTCACAAGAGACCCCCACAGGCCTCCTTAGAGTGCTCTGCCCACACCAATTACTAAATGCCCCCCCCATGAATATTGAGAACTTTTTCCACAATTATTTGAAGGGATTAAAATGCTTCAGCCAGATTTTTCTTGGTTAATGAAATTGATACATGGCCCAAGACATTCAAGGGAAATAGGATTTTACTTAGCGAGTAATACTTATGAAGCACTTTGATTTACTAAAATATCATTTTCTTCCCGTAGTTCTTTCAACAACGAAAGTATACATTTCCTATGGAGTGTGCATGGTGGGTTCAGGCCTCAGTGACTGCCCCCCTCCGGGGGCGGCGGCCAAGCGCCGCAGTGGGGCACACGCAGGTACCCAGACAGGACACGGAAAGCCGCCTTGCTGCTCAAAGAGAAGGCACCGTTCCACGCAGGCATTTAGGTTCTGGAAGCAATTCCGATGTTGTTTTCTTTGTAAGAAACCATGGTTATAAATGTAATGGAGCTCCAAGCAGAGAGCGGCTCCTTCCACCCTCAGCCTTCCAGAAGAGCCGGAAGGAAAGCCTGTGTCGACAGATTGCATCCGCGAGCAGGAATGAGGCCCCCCCCAATGCTTGCAGTAGGGGATTAGCTCCTGCGGAGTGTAAAGACCAGAGTGTATTCATGTTCATTTCAGAGGAAATGAAAAAAAAAACCAAGGAATCAATGTTAAACAAGTCTTCCTGCTGCTTTTTCTGTCTTGGCAAGAGAAGCCAAGGTAACAGAGAATCGATGGCTGCGTGCGGCACTGGATGCACTGCCCCCCCTCGAGCTTGCCTCTTTCCCTTGATTTTACAGAGTAGAAAACAAAACGGGGTACTCTGCCTCGTGCCCGTCACCCCCATCATGCCACCCACAAGGAGGCGCTAGGCCCAGGCTCAGGCTTACATCTGGAAACATGGATGGGCTTGTGTTCTGGTTGAGTCTGGCAGGGCCGTCTGTGCATCCAGCCCCGTGGGGAGCATTGTGGTGCGGTGTGGGAGCTCAGCCCCTGTCCTCAAGTCTGGAGGAAAGCACGGGGCACACAGTGTGCAAACCCGATAAGACACAGGAACCCGGTGACACGGCCATGGCTGTGAGCCTGAGCTCAGGGGTCTGGGCTGCACATTCAACCCACGCTGAGAGGAGTCCATGCTCCCGGCCCCTTGGGGACCATAGGAAGCTGGGATTTGACTCCTTACTTAAGCCCAGGAACTAGAAGTTACTCTTCTCTCCCTGAGGACTAGAAAAATACTGCCCACCATCTAATAAGCCAAGGAAATATCCATCTCAGGTCATAGGTGAACGCAGTGCCTGGAGCGCCTGGGTGGCTCACTCAGTTGAGCATCCAGCTTAGCTCAGGTCGTGACCTCATGGTTCGTGAGGTCGAGCCCTACATCAGTCTCACTGCTATCAGTGCAGAGCCTGCTCTGGATCTTCTGTCTCCCTCCCTCACTGCCCCTCCCCTGCTCACGCATGCTCTCTTTCTCAAAAATAAATAGGCATTTAAAAAACAAAAATCAGAGTGCTGCACTCTAAAAATGAGCCCTGGCTCTGGGATGTTGTTGGGCTTGATTTTGTACTACCTGGCAGGTCTGGAAACGCTGGGCCAAAGGCGATTGGTCCAGAACTGGAGACACCTGTGGGGTGCTAGGAGACGCAAAGAGCAGTGACCCTCTAGGGATGGCTCTACCCGCACAGGACTCCCAACAGAAGGCAGCCCCCACTGAAAGCATATTCACAGGGAAAAGTGACAAAAAATACAGGGTACCACTGTTGTGAGAGATTTGGTCTCTTTGGGTGATTTGGAACGCTGTGGTGTAGCACCTAGATCCCAGCCTTGCTATTAGATTGAGGTACTCATTCCCCTAGTGGGTGGGGGCGGAGGGGGGTAGGTACTCATTCCCCTAGTGGGCAGGGGCGGAGGGGGTAAGGTACTCATACCCCCAATGTGCAGGGGCAGAGGTGGGTAGGTACTCATACCCCCAGTGGGCAGGGGCGGAGGGGGTAGGTACTCATACCCCCAGTGGGGGGGGGGGAGAATGAGAGGCTCCAGGCTCTCCGAGGACTTTGTCTCCAGGAAGTACCTTCAGCCTAAGAGGCCCACTTTGCCCTTGCTCATGCTCCCCCTCGGTGTAGCCCATGTTCAGTGACTGGGCACTGTTGGGGCTTCTAGGGACTGGTTCCCTTGCCCCAAAGAGGACACCTGTGAAGGACCTCCCCAGCTCCAGAGCTGGCCATCTCCTCCCTGGACATGGTCCTCTCACCTCACTTCCCCAGAGGTGTTGATCCCGGGAGCACTCCTCCGTGAACCTCGTGCACACAAAACTGGGAATCTGCATTTCAGCGTCTTTCCCCAGGGGACCTGATTTAGGTTTCCAACCCAGACCTCTGTACTGACTCCCACACTCCTGTCTAGCTGTGTGCTCCATATCTGCCCTGGTATCCGACTGGAGCACCCAGCTTGGCACATAGGACTGACACCATTCTACCTCTCCACCAGTTTAGTGGTGGTTTCTTTCTACTTTTACTTACCCTTCTATCTAGTCAGTTACAAAGCCCTATTGGTTGCATATTCTGTTTTTTTTTTTTTTAAGTTTATTTACTTTTGAGAGGGAGGGAGTGAGGGAGAGAGGGACAACCAGAGGGGAGGAGCAAAGAGAGAAGGGTCAGAGGATCCAAAGCAGGCTCTGTCATAACAGTATCAAGCCTGACACAGGGCTCAAACACATGAACTGTGAGATCATGATCTGAGCCACAGTCGGACACTCAACCAGCTGAGCCAGGCACCCCAAGATTGGCTTACTTTATTGTTACAGCTTATTTGCATGTTTTGTTAAGAGGTAATTTGATTCCATAGATCAAAATCCAGAAAGTACTATGGATGTGTGATTCCCCTTGGAAGTCCATTGATATGTTCTCGTATATTCTCCTGGAAGTTTATTTCCTTTGTTTTGTTTTGCCCTCTCAAGTATCTCAGCATGTTCTCCCTCTCTCTCTCTGGCTTTTACTCTGTCCCTCTCACCCTTTTATGCAGATGGTAGCATGCTATATACCTTGTTCTGCACCTCACATTTTCATTTAACAGTATGAGACAATGCATTTAATGCATAAATTTTATTACCACATAACCCTAATTTAAAATTTTTTTTGATTTGCCATTACTTTTTTAAAGTTCACTTATTTATTTTGAGAGCGGCGGGGGAGACAGAGAATCCCAAGCAGGATCTGCACTGGCAACGGGGCTCCATCCCACCAACCACGAGATTATGAACTGAGCCAAAATCCAGTCAGACGCTCAACTGACTGAGCCACCCAGGTGTGCCCCATGGCTTGCCATTACTCCTATAATGGATCCCTAGTTCTTTACTATGGTAGCCTGTGGGCCTCAGAGCATCTTCAGAAAGTGTTTCCTATGGCTCAGGTAGTGTTTTACAAAATTAGAATTCACACATCGTTAGACTGGCCATGCCCTGTTGAGTTTATTACAGACCCTCTGTCCTCTGCTGAGCCCCTTCTCAACATGCCCTAGAGACCCTGTAGCAAAGCTTCCCATGTTCATCTTGTCACTTTGACTTTTTCCCCCCGCTTCTCGATCTGTCTGACACTTGTGTGCCCTTCAGTACTCACATTCAAGGTCACTGCCTTAGGAAAGCTGTCCCTCACGGCCCAACTTTCCTGGCACTTCTCATCTCTCTCTCAGCGCACATCACACTTGGAGCACCTGTGTATGGTCTGTGCTAACATGCACGCTTTCCCCCCACATTTTGTTCTTTGTGAACCCGGGAGACCGCCTACAGGTTGAGGTGGTTTACCATTAATGGTGCACCCTGCAACGAGTGGCGTTTTAGATTTGATGAAACTCAGTAGTACGTACTTATAGAAACCTTTTGTCTGATAGCCGTCTCTCTCACTGGAGTGTAAGTGGCCTGAGGATGGGGCCGGGACTTGCTTGTTGCCCCTGTACCCACAGCACCAGCAGCTCACAAAGTATCAGTGGACTGAATGGATGGACGGAGGGTGGTTTTATGGATCCTGCATTTGTCCCTCTCGCCATTTTAATTTTCCAGTGTTTGATGAGTTCACGTTCTTCCTTGACTCTGTACCCTGTAGGGCTTTGATGGAAGGGATTTTTCCAGCTCACTGTGTCTTCATGTGGAGACCGCTTCATTCTCTAGACCACTGTACTTAGTCATCTCTGGGCCTTCTGCAGCTGTCTGCACAGTCTGTCCCCTTTCTGATCATTGCCTGTGTTGTGTTCATAGTTGTGGATTGTCGTAGTCCATGGGGCTCTAATTTAGGAAGAATAGCCTTCTGTGTCCTTTAAATCCTGCTTTCAAAAACTGTACTTTGTGGATCTCGAGGGCCCTCTGAAAGTGTGTGGAGGTGATGCTCTGCAGGATAGTGGAGAGGTCACGTATGGTTGCTTTTGTAATGATAATTTCTTCCTGTCCTTAGTGTTCGCCCTCTCTACATTACACGCTCGTTTCATTCAGTACGATTGAATCGATTCACTTATACAATAAAGGATCCCACCAAAAGTAGAATATAGAGTGTAGATGTTGCTGCTTCTGTCTTGAAAGCATATTACCTTTGCTTCAAGGTGTCCCAGAAAAGGAAACAATGAGGCAGGGCATAGTTTTAGTCCAACTATCTATTCTGTTCATGCCTCATATTATTATCTTTACCTCTGATCCCAGATATCCTAGATAGTTATACAAAGTGGTGTAAATTTTTATCACTGTGTTGACATTGGTTGTTAGAGTTAAACTCATTTGTTCCCCCATTCTGATGCTTAATATAAAGGTGAAGCGACTGTAACCATTTTTGAAAATTAGTCTATTGGGTTATTTTTCAGGAGAAGTAAAAAGTCAGAATTCATGATCTATACTTAGAGTATTCTTTACATTCATTTCCTCCAAAGGTGTTATATTCCTCTTCCCACCAGCGAACCTTCTGGCTGGTTACCCTGCTCTCATGCATGTTGATGACATTTTCATTTGACAGTCTTGCCACCGTGCCTTACTGTTGGTGTGGCATTTCCCAACCTGCAGGAGCTTAGTGTTGCCTGAAAATGTGGGGGTCCCCCTGCGCTTTGTCTCTTCCTGATTAGTTATAAATGGGCTACACAAAATGGGCTCTACCCTGATCTCTGATGCTGCTGCTGCTGTTATTTTTTTTTTTTTTACCAAAAAAGTATTGAAATATTCCTCTTTATCTTGCAGTACCTATTTAAAGAGTAACATTCAGGGCACCGGGGTGATTCTGTTTGTGGGATCGAGCTCTGCATTGGGATCTATACTGATAGCACAGAGCCCACTTGGGATTCTCTCTCTTTCCATCTCTCTCTTCTTCCATGCTTGCTTTCTCTCTTTCTCTCTCAAAATAGATAAACATTAGGGTCTCCTGGATGGCTCAATCAGTTTTAAGTGTCTCACTTCAGCTAGGTCACAATCTCACAGTTCATGAGTTTGAGCCCCACATCAGGCTCTGCGCAGACAGCTCGGAGCCTGCAGCCTGCTTCAGATTCTGTGTCTTCTCCTCTCTCTGCCCCTCCCCAGCTCATGCTCCTTCTTTCTCTCTCAAAAAAAACATTTAAAAAAATTAAGTAAATAAACATGAAAAGGGTAACATTCTGTGTGCAAAGATTTTTTTTCGGAAGTCTGAAACATGGATAGATTTCATATTGATGATTCACTTTTGCCTCAGAAGTCGAAATTACATGTAAAATTTTTATATAACATATAGACGGACACAAACATGTATATGGGTGTGTATTGGTATATTTACAGTGTATATGTATTATGACCTACATGTTTATGTTTATAATATATTTATATAAACGCCAAAGACTCTACTACCTATAAAATGTTCTTTTTACTTTTGCAACACAGCTGGTGAGCAGTGACAGTCTAAGAGTGTGGTAGGAAAAAATGCCTAGGCAGTTAGAAGTCTAATGCTTGCAGCTCAGATGTGTCCTCTGCATATGTGACCCTCGTCAAGTGACAGTATTGGACCTTCTGGGGCTTGAGCATTTTTTATTTGTAATAAGAGAGGGTTGGATTAGATCGGTGATTCTCAAATCTGATTGTACATTAGAAGCATTGGGGCAGCCTCTGAAAATGCAGATGCCCAGGCCCTACCAAGAGATTGTGATTTAATTTTCATTTACTTTTTAAGCTTATTTATTTATTTGAGAGAGAGAGGGGAGTGGCAGAGAGAGAGGGGGAGAGAGAGAGACTCCCAAACATTGCCAGCACACTGCCAGCACAGAGCCCAGTACGGAGCTCAAACTCATGAACTGTGAGATCATGACCTGAGTCAAATGCTTAACTGACTCAGGCCACCCTGGTGCCTCTGTGATTTAATTTTGTAAAAACCTCCCCTGTGAGTATATTGTGCGTTCAACTACGTAGACCTCTTTCCAGGTCTGTGAGTCTCTTGCTTTATTTTCCTTCCAAAGACAGGATGGGCTGTGCGGACAGTTTCAAACACAGAGCCGTTCCTTTTATTGGATTCGTGTAACAGCTGTGATTAGACCGAGCACTGTCTGGGTTGGAAGCCCTTAGTGGCAGCACGCCCTCTCCCGTGTGTCTCCACATATGGTGTCTCCCTGTCGCCTCAAGCACGGAGCCTCCTGGTGGCCACGGTCCATGACCGTTGGCTCTTTGTAGTCAAGCCCGCTTGAGTTTGCGTGCTACGTAGGCGTCTCAGTGGGGGTCTGAGGGAATGATGAGAGCCCTCGGTTCATGAGTGTCCTTCCCTGTGGCCTTGAACCAGCGGCCAAGCAATCTTTTTGCTCGTCAACCTCTTCAGATTCCTTGATCTCTAATTTTCTTCTTGTGGCCGCCCTATGACCTTTCATCTCTTTGACCCCTGAAATAACCATTCATATATTTTGTTGACACAGTAGTTACTTAAAACCAGAGTAATAGTTTTACAACATTTTCTAATCACCTCTCAACCTGTGGGTTGACCAGCAGTCTGGATTATTAGCACCACAACAGCTTAAAGAAAAACAGATTTCACATGTATTGGATTTCCTTTTTCAAACATGTTTCTTCTGGTACTTTCCTCACCATTTCAGTTTACATCCATCGTCCTTCATGCCAGTGTCTTCTCTAAAATAACAGTAATGGTGGTCAGCATTGATGGATACTTCCATTATTGCATTTACGTGTCATAACGGGGTTTAAAGATGAAGCCAGTGCTCCTAGGCCTCAATATCTGTGGCGTGGCTGCTGTGGCCTTTTCTAAATCTTATCTGTGCTTTAACTGACCCAATCCATAGGGTGACTGTTTTACATCATACTGAGGACGTGGTTGTAGATCTCAACCTTCCGTACTTGCCATTGGTCACGAGACTGTTAAGGAGTAGAGTTAAAGTGGAGTCCGTCTCAACTGCTTAGCCCTGCTGTGGTGACTTTTAGCATTATGACTCCTACTGTCCTCATCTTGCAGATGGAGAAACTGAGGCACAGGGAGAGTGTAAATAATGTGCCTGAGATCACTAAGCTAATACCGGGCAGAGTCAGGATTCAAACCTAGGTCCTCCCGATCCCCAAACCTGAGTTGCCAGCACCATGCTGCACTGACTTCCACGCTGACCTCATCCACAGCACCCTGTCTGTAAATCACACCTGACTCCTAACACTTTTTTCTCACTCTTTGTGTACAGAAATGGTCTGTGTCTGTTTCCTAGGCCTGACAACTTTCTGTCTTTCATTCTTTCTTTCATTCTTTAATTCTTTCTTTGGACTTTAAAGAGCCTAGGAAGTCTACCTCCCCTTTCACCCCTTATTCCCACCATGCCCTTTGGTCAGCTTAGCTCCCTCACCCTCCCACCAAGGTGCCAGACTATTGTCTCTAGGTGTCATTCGCCTGGTGCCTTTCATCTTTCAGCCACTTTTTCTGGAATGCTCTCTGCTGGCAAGCCATGAAAGGTGTGAAATTTTGAGGGCCCAAATCTATTTTTCTCAGGCATTGCTCAAGATTGCCCTATGTGGGCAGCCCCCATCCCCGTTCTCTCCCCCCCTCCTCTTTTTGCCGTTGTTCCCTTCTGAACTCTCTCCAAGCCTAGGGTGCAGTGTGGAGCCTCATTATGGAGTCTTTATGTCTCAACTCGGAAGTGAACTCTGTGGGGCAAAGGTGATGGGTAAACGGCCCTACACATACATGCTTCGTAAAGAGGCCTGGAATGAGATAGGTCTTTGTGACCGCAGTGCTTCCTTTCCCCCTCACGTCAAGTGGTTGGGAGTCCAGAGAAGCGACTGTTGAAAATGGTGATGTCTAGGAATGCTTAGAAGCATGTGTAATGGCGCTTCTTGGAAAGGCTCACGGAACTGACCTTCTGGCACTCTTCCTTCCTCCCAGTAAACGTCCCCTCCACGGTCATGGAAGCCATGTGCAGACAAGACGCCCTGCAGCCTTTCAACAAGAGCAGCAAGCTGCCGCCAGCCGCCCAGCAGCGCTCCGTGGTTTTCCCCCAGACTCCGTGCGGCAGGAACTTCTCCCTCCTGGATAAGTCTGGGCCCATGGAGTCAGGATTTAACCAAATCAGCGTGAAAAACCAGCGCGTCCTTGCGAGCCCCACCTCCACGAGCCAGCTCCACTCGGAGTTCAGTGACTGGCATCTTTGGAAATGCGGCCAGTGCTTTAAGACTTTCACGCAGCGGATCCTCCTCCAGATGCACGTGTGCACGCAGAACCCCGACAGGTAACCCCGCCTCTCCGCCGCTCCCCTCGTGTTTGCTCAGTGGGACCCTCTGCCTGCCTTGAGCCAGGCCCCGGGGACGCCCCCCTGCAGCCGCCTGCCCTGGGAGGGGTGTGTGTGCAATCTGGGAGGTCAGAGATGAATGGTGGGCTGCTGCTGGACTTGTTATAGTTTAGCGGGGCTGCGGGAACAACAGAGGTTGCAGGGAGGGACCTTGCTCTAGCTTTCCAGACGGTTCTGTCTGGGTCTAAAGGGGAGCCAAGCAGACAGCGCACCTATGAATATCCTAGATGGAAAACTGAGGTCAGGAGCATTAGAATCCTCTCTGTCTTCCTAAGATAATATAGCTGGCTGCCTTGCTTGCTGTCACAGGCATTTCAGGGTTCACCTCCAGTGTGCCGTGGGTATGAACTTAATTAAGTACGAAGAGTTAATGAATTGGAATTTTTTGCTTAGTACTATTTTTCTTCAGAGCGTGCAAACCCATAAATCCTGCAAAGCTGTCAAAAGGAAATACCTACTCTGCTGGTGATGTGGAGGAAAACAGATGCCACTTATTCAATAAACTAATATCCACACAGAAGAAAAATGTTGACCAGATACCTCAGAGTCAAAGTTGGTTTGAAAGTTTGTCAATAAAGAATTTTATGGCCATGAACTGAGGATGAAATTTAGCTGAACAAGTGAATTAAAATTTCAGGTGCTTTGACGAGTGGCACAGTAGATATAATGGAACTATTATTTATGAATCAAAACTGGTTTATTCGACAGTCTTGAGAGCTGGGAGCGCAAAAGACAAAAATCAAAATAACTCAATACAAAAGGACTGTGCTTTCTCTGCCTTGCGTGTCCTGGGAAGATTTGATTAAACCCCAAATACCTAAGAGTGGCCTGGGAAATGCACTCTGACTATAAAATAAAATAAAACATAGACAATGATTTTGGGGAAGGAGGAGAGGGTGTTGAAAGCAAGTCTTCTGAATTGTTTTCTTCATTTGGCCACTGATTAACCTTAAGCCCTCTGCTCTCTTGGCCATATATTACACACCTACCTGTCCCCTCCCAGCTGAGCAGGTTATGACAGCATGTTGGAGAACCTGGCAGGGACACAGAGGGTGGAGATGTGCTGGGAAGGGGGTGGATGTTTTCTAAAGTAATAACGAGAACCTAGGCCCATTTACATGTGTCTATCTTCTTTATGTGTGCCTTTCTAGAAACCCCTTGCCAAGCGCAAAGCGCCAAGCATTACTGTAATCAATAATGTTGAAACGGTTGCATTAGGGCTGTTAAGGCAGCTGGGCCTTTACAGTCTTTGAAACTTTCCCCAGGGAGACCCTGGTAAAACTTGTCAGACCTTTGCACGTATGAGTGCGTTGGGCTTTAGAAGTGACAACAAAGTTGTGCACATGTTTTCCTCACTCAGGAAGGGTTTTCTTTGAAAGTGTCTCTGGCAAGTATACACGGAGCTTCAAGGGGCATCTCTTCCAAGTTTTCAATGGATTTTGTGGTTTTCAAGTCTCAAAAAGGCGTTAAATTGTATTAGAAACTTGGCATCCAGATGTATGGATTTGTTATTGGCACAGGTACGTTGTGGTCATAATAACTCAATGTGCAAGGTAAAATCAAACGATAGTTGAAAGTATCTGGATACTGGAATGCATGGCTTAGCTTTGAGTCTGATATGATTTCGTGCTGGATGTCACATAAAGCAATGAGAATATGTGATGGCAAATGGAGACTGAAGCAGACTATTCGGTCTGACCCCAGTTACACTTAGAAAACCATATGTATGTTATGGTTTAAGGCCCTGTGAAGTCTGTCCCATGAAATAATAGTGTCCTAATTTGTAAAACATCTATGTTAACCATCAGAAAAATACCTGATAGATTCAGAAAACTTACCTACCCCAGATACATTTTGAGGAGGGATTGTTGGGTGAGTGGTAATTCCAAGTTAATTTAGAGTTTTCCATTCTGTGCTAGAAAATCCAAATGGCACGAGTTTTCCATTCTGTGCTAGACCCTGCTGGGCTTTGTGGACTCAGATGCCCAGGTGGGGTGAGGCCAGGTCTTCCCAGATGACGTGCAGTGATGGGTGCTTGATACCCAGGTAGATGGCCAGGGTGGGATCAGATGACTCTAGCAGTCCGTACTTCTCTCTCCCCTGGGCTTTGTTGGTGAACACTTCAGACGTCGTCCCTATTCTTCATGAATAAGTTGAATTTAAGAATTAGGACCTCAAAGAAACTAAACCCTTTCTAGGCGAAGTAATCAAGTACAGTGTTTCTTAGTAATGATGGCGAAGTGCTCAAATCACTGCATCGTATCCGAATTGATGATTGGAGATGAGGGGCAAATAGTGGAAGATGCCCACTCATTCTGACGCACTTGTTTCTTTCCGGGCACCTAATTTGCTTTGTGCGGATAGTCCTGGAATAGCTCGTTTCTGTTGTAGAATCTAGAATGCCAGCTTTGCACCAGCAAGTTTGGAAGTATAAGATACTCTCCGTAATTCTTAACCACATGAGTGAATTGCTGAAAAAGAGGGAGAACTCAGTTGGGGTATCAGATGTGTATCTGATAGTTGTGAAATTCGGACCTTTTTCTCTTATTTTCCATGTGGAGAATTACGGCTGCTGAGTGTACATATTTTCTTCAGTTATTGACTCCATAAATCAGCCAGCTTTCCATCTTTGGCAGTTTGTGGCCATTCAGCCGTATATGGTGATAAAGCTTCGAACCTGCCAGTCAGAAACCATTTCCCCTCTCTTTGAAAAACTCACATGCTGTTATTTTGATAGGAAAATTGTGCTAGGAAACCAGAGCCCAAAAAGAGAGACACACCGAAGACAAAGTCAGAAGGCAAACAGGTTAGAGTTTCACAAACGTCCAAATTTGAAACAGGCCCCTGAATCCGAGGTCCAAAAGATTTTTCACTCAACACACTGAATATTTGGCCATGAAATCCAAGCTCTCTGAACCTTCATCAAAGAGACTTTGTATGTCTGTGTCCATGAGCTTTTCCATGGGAGAGGCCATCAAAAAGTCTCTGCCTTGATATAAAGGAAAAAGATCTGGGGCCGCTTAGGGTTGCCAGATCACCATTTTTCACGACCACACTGTTAACACTAAATGCAGAAATCCCATTTGATCTGGCCAGGTAAGAATTAGCAGTCAAGATCAAAACACATCCATGGAGGTCCTGGAGCCACAGGAGTGTTCTTTCTTGATTTCGTGCTGTTACTGCTAAGCAAACAGACCCCCAATTCTTTTCCTCCTTTTCCCTAGGCTCCTGACTCTTTGTATTCCCCGAGTGGATTCATAAGGAAGAGGCTTTTAGGACCTCCACCAAGAGTTTATTTAGGAACTTCATAAACACTAGGGGTTTTGCATTAGCTTATGAGCTAGGCCAGGGCAGCTGAAATCCCTTTTGCTTGAACCAGGAGTTAGAAATCCCTTTTCTCTTCTGTTTTTCTGCTGCAGAAACCCTCAACAGTCCCACTGGGGGGGCTCCAGAAAGGGGTAAGCAAAGCCTTCAATCTCCGTGGATTATTTTCTGATGAACATGTCTTTTTTTTTTTTTTTTTTTGTCTGCGGAAAGTGTCTAATGCTTATCTTTATTTGCATCCTCTCCTCTCCTTTTCTTTTCTCCTTTTCCCTCCCCTCCCCTCCCCTCCCCTTCCCTTTCCTTTCTGTCACATGTTTGCCTTTTAGCCTCCCGGGCGCACCGTCAGCTGCTCACATTTGTGTTGTTTTGAGCATCATTGTTTGTAACTGGACGTGGTGGTATCAGAGGGGAAGATGACCCCAGAAGGTGCTCTTTGGTGGGAGGAGCCTGGAGATGATCGATCATTGTGATCGTGTGTTTGCAGTGTGTCTGTGTTCTTGTGTTCCGCTGTCCCCCTTCTCCCACACATGAAGCTTCTTTTCAGGGTTCTGTGCTCTCTAGGTCCTTTTGGGTCTGTACTTGTGTCGCTTTCCTGCAGTCGTTCCCTCCTTGCATACAGCTGCATTCTTTCTCCCTGTACGTGGCCGGCAGTGACCTAAGTAGCGCTCTCTTTGAAGGTCTGGAAGATGTGCACGTGGGTGGACTGACGTGGGACGCGGAGAGCACGTGGCCCCAGCTGAACACACATTGTCCTGGAGGCTTTCCTACCATGAAAGAAAAAAATCAAAGGGTTAATGTTGTAAACCAGACCACACTTAATTTTGTTAAATGCTTCATCCTTTTTCTCTGTGTACACCAAACCGATCACAGACCCGAAGCAAATGAATTGCACATTTTACTGGAGCCCTTTGGCGGAGACACAGCCACTTACAGAGGATGTAGGGGATGTCCCAAATTGTCTTGCCGCTTGCTTTCTGCATCGATAGACGCTAACTAACTTGACCCAGGCTTTGTCTGGTTTTTAGTTACTTTAAAAAATTTTTTTATTCTGGGGAGAGCACAAGTAGGGGAAGGACAGAGAGGGGAGGAAAAGATGATTGGAAGAGGGCTCTGTGCTGATAGGCTGACAGCAGTGAGTCCGATGTGGGGCTCAAACTCTAGAACTGGGAGATCATGACCTGAACTGAACTTGGACACTCAACCGACTGAGCCACCCACGGCACCTGGTGTTTAGTTATTTTGTTACTGAGTATGGTGTACCGTACTCTGGTTTTTCATGAAGCTTTGATATTTCTGCATCGAAATTATCAAAACTTTGATATTTCTGCATCACCACAAGGCTATTTAAGTTTATTTAAAAATTTTTTTTGTAATATTTTATTTATTTTTGAGAGAGAGAGAGAGACAGCATGAGCAGGGGAGGGTCAGAGAGAGAGACACACACACAGAATCTGAAGACAGGCTCCAGGCTTTGAGCTAGTTGTCAGCACAGAGCCCGACACAATGCTCGAACCCACAAACTCTGAGATCATGACCTGAGCCGAAGCCAGATGCTTGTTGTATTTATTTTCAGAATAATGAAATGGTGTCTGTGTGTGATGACTTGGGGGAGATTCCCATTTAGCTGTTGAGTCATATAAAATCCTGGGAAGGAGAGAGCTAAACACAGTACTTGATGATGTCATTCCTTCCATGCTCCTCCCAGTAGGACAAATCATAGGGAGAAAGAAATTTGGAGTTGAAATTGATTGGATCCACAGGTTTACTAAAGGAAGCCTAATCTGTTGGCTAGACCTTGACAAGTTTACGAGAATGTTAGTCATCAGAATAAAAAGTGGAGTAATGGCAACAAATTCTGGGCCCCCAAATCACTTCCACTGTAAGCTGTGAGTCTTAGCTCCTGTGGCCAGTTGTTCCGAATACGATTCCATAGTGGCAATAGTGTTTTCTAAACCCTGCCCTTGGGCTTGGAGATTTCATTCTCTTTTGAATGTATGCCTACATCCTTAAGTGAAACCCTATGATGTAGTCAATGTTAAAATTACTTTTGGATCTTTTCCTGTCTTTCATTATTTTTTTAGGAAGTAGTGAAACTTCAGGAAAAGAAAGAATCTTGACTATTTGATTCTGTACTTTCTGAAGGCTAACTTCCTATAAATTTCTAGGCTGAGAGAGCCCATCTGGTATTACAGTGGCAAGGAGCGTACACATTTTAGTTCTGAATTCTACGTAAAGTCAGCTTCTGTCAAGGTGACTGTAAAAGTATGGTATAAAATCTTATTCTTGAAGATCCCTAAGAATGAAGGGAAATCGCTTTGTTTCTTGAGATCAGTTAAAGTAAGGTTTGGTTCTGCGTCTGGTACTAGATTTTCTTGTTGCCCTGAATTCTCAACTGTTGACCAAATAAGATTAAATGGTTCATATTCTCATTAGCATGGATATTCACACACAAAACCATAGCAGACTCTGTGAGCAGGGAGCTGGCTGGTGCACACAATGGAAGATGGAGGGCTTATTGTTGATGCCGCGTCTTGTGGTGCTGTGCCTTGGACAGATGCTCAGGCATCACATGTTGGCTGATTGTCTGGAAGCAGGACCAGAGCATGATGCTAGAGCATGGGACGCTAGAGGACGGCTAAATCAGTACATCCCTCTTAGCGGAGAGATGAAGAAACAATCAGGAAGTCAACTTATCACAGCCGACTCAGACCAGAGGCTTAAGCAGGACTCCCTGTTTCTGCTTTCCCTATTGTCTAGACCCTTCTATTTAGTCAAGCTAAACTCCACAGAATTTTGAAAGCTGTGCCTTAGGTCCCTGGATACCTAGCAAATGCCTCTCAGACCATAGTATTGGGCACAGTGGATGTGTTAGGATTCTATTTGTCTTTCCTTGGTATTATCTTGATAATAGAATTCAAGATAAGCCTCCCTATGGTCATTTCTGCCCTTCTGTGTGTAAATCTTTGCCACTGTGACTATTAACATAAAAAGGATGGATTGACTTCTGACTACAGGAAATAAATCACCCCAACTTTTGACAGCAGTTAGAAAAAAAAAGAAGATTAATTGGCTTTATTTAGTGGCTTATTGTTTATTGTGATAGCTATTAAAAATAGATAACCAGAGGCTAATAACTGTTAATGGTCCCTTCACTATTAGAAAAATCAATTGTCAGTGGATATAGCATATATTAATAAATTATTTTGTTTGTAATCTTCAATAGCAGTTTAAAAAGTTCACTCCTAAGAGAATGATTTCCTGAGGAATACTTTAAGGTTAATGGTGACTACAAAGAACACATTCGGCAGGCAGACATTTTCATTTACATATAATTTTAATGGCTTTTGAAGCATTATTTAATAATTGTAATAAAGTGCACATGCAATTTATCAAGATTGATAAACTCCTTTACCAAGGACGCTTATATATATATTTTTGAAACTTGTTTGAGAGCACTTAAACAGATTTCTAAATGTAAGTAATTAAAATTGTATAGTATTGAGTTATTGACCAATCCTGGACTATTAATCAAGCTAAAAAATTCTACAATCAGTGCTCAGTGTGCTGAAGCCTGGGAAAATAATAGTATTTGTGTTCAGTGAGGCAAGTAGCCACAATTAAGCACTTCACTTGACAAATGAGAGGGTACACTTTATTTTGCACTTAATTGAATTGTTGTACATGCTTGCTCACCATTGTCTCCTCGCCCTTCGTTTTGGTTTCTGGTCTTTGGAGCTTACGCATTTGTGAAAGCCCGAGCAATTAAACCTGCTTTTGCCACTGGCTTTCCAAATGCAGCCAGAAATGTCTGGGCCACAAAGCATGGGCTTCATAAGTGCTGTTAATATCCCTCATGACAGATTATTAATTTTCTTAACAAAATTTTTGATACACGCATTAGAGGAGGATAGGAACTAGCTTTGAGCGGGGAAAACTCCCCAGGTTTCCTCTCACTCACCAGACTCTGCCTAAGCAAGCACCAGAACTTTGGTAGAGAAGACAATTTTAATCTCTTCTATGAAAACCCCAAATTGATTTACTTCTCATGAGCTGGAAAGCCTGTTCTCGGATAATCCTGCTAATTATCAGGTATTTGTCACAACTTCCTTCCATGGGCTTTTGCATCACTGTCCTCCCTCTGCAGACATAGTGACATCCTGTCATTTCCGTGTTGCTATAAATCGCTGCTTGCCGCAAATTAAACTGGGGAGCTGAAGTTTAAGAAAAAGACGCACAATGGATAAATATCAGTGTATGTGTAGGGGGTGTGCGGGTGTAAAGAGTAAGTACCAGTCAGGACTTCTGTCACAGAGAGACAGATTGGGGTGCACACCGGTGTTGGTGTGCTATCAGATGCCCCCACGTGGGAGACTCTGAGGCAGTTAAGTATTTATTGAAACCCATGAGCAGCTTGGTGACTTCCTTGCACCTTGACCTCAGAATAAAATCCTAACACCCTACAGTGATCTTGCCATTGAGAGTTTATTTCCTATGAGGACAGTTTATTCTGTTTTCTAAACTGACAAAGATAATAACACAGATGCTTTCCCTACCCTGAAAATTGTGGTAAAGGTTAACTAGATAATTGGTTGTAAAGCACTTGGAAAAGTTAAAAGTGCCCCGGAAGTATGAGAGACCATTCCGTATCTTCTCTTGTAACATTTCTGCTTCATCACGCCCGTCCTCTCTGTGCTCCCCAAAGCACCCTAATCCTTGCCTTGGGTGGGGATGAAAACAAGAAAGGGAGGGTATTTAAGATGAGATGGTCGATACCGGCAACAAATATTTGTTTGGGAATTGATGTGTCTCAGAAACTCTGTGAATTGTGTTCCTGGGGCCACAAGGATGGTCTTGGGGACCCAGCCAGCAAAGCCTTAGGCGAGGTTTTAAAACCAGAGAAAATGTCCATGGAAAGGCTCAGCCCTCGCCTCGTGATGCTGATTTCTGTGGACTGACACACAGTAGTGACCAGGCATTCTATTTGTTTCAGACCTTACCAGTGCGGTCACTGCTCACAGTCCTTCTCACAACCGTCCGAGCTGAGGAACCACGTGGTCACTCACTCCAGTGACCGGCCCTTCAAGTGCGGCTACTGTGGTCGTGCCTTTGCTGGGGCCACCACACTCAACAACCACATCCGAACCCACACTGGAGAGAAGCCCTTCAAGTGAGTAGAGCCTAACCCTTCACCCCCCTTTCCTCCTAGTCTTTTCCGAGAGCTGGCAGAGAAGCTGGCACAGAGCTGCTGGGCTCAGCCCCTGGGGGGAGAAGGCTCTGGAAGGTCAGCATCCAGGTTCCAAGAGGACCTCCGTGTTTGGTGGTTGCCATTTAGAAGATGACATCAGGTCGCCTATGCCCTGATCCTGGCTCAAGCTGTGTAGCCATGGACACAAGATGATCTTTCTGGGTCTGTTTCCTCATCAGTAAAATAAGGGAGAAGGAGGAAGTCATTTAAGATTCTAGTTCCCAGAGGTGCCCGGGTGGCTCAGTCGATTGAGTGTCTGACTTTGGCTCAGGCCATGGTCATGCAGTCCGTGGGCTTGAGTCTTGCGTCGAGCTCTGTGCTGACAGCTCAGAGCCTGGAGCTTGCTTCGGATTCTGTGTCTCCCTCTCCCACTTGCTCTCTCTCTTTCTTAATAGTAAACATTAAAAAAAAAGATTCTAGTTCTCGAAGCTCTGTGCTTCTAGAATTTAAGCTGAGAACCCCCTGCATAGTGTCATCTTTTGGCCCCCAGCAAGCTTATGACCATTGGTGAGGTGACCCCGCTTTAGGACACCTAAATAGTTGTCTCTTGGAGAACATGAACGTTTTAGGATTCTGGTGAACTATTTCCTCCTCTTGCTTATATGTTAAATTGGTTTGAATCTGTAACAGCGGCCAACCTATGGCCTTTCCACTGGGCTCTTTGGATCGTAGAATTACTGTGTTGGTGAAACAAAATAAAATAGAGCCAAATACTGGGCATGTCTGAATTCTTGAGGATTCAGGGAATGTGAGAAAAAAGTGAGCATGAATTCCAAGGGCTTTGGCAAGGTAGGAACCCCTGAGTGAAAGACTCTTGCTAGATATAGCCGAGCATGCGAATGGTGGACGTCTGAAAACGCGTGATGACCCCTTCATTCACTCAGTCATTCAGTCATTCATGTATCCGTGTATGTGTTCATTCATTCAGCACGTATCTATTGAACATCTTCTGTACTAGGCACCCAGCTAGTTGCAAAAGATACAAAGTCAAATGAGTCTCCACTTCGCTGGTCTTCAAAAACCACATAATCTATGGGGGGATGCCCAGTTAATAAACAGGTATGATAACACAGGGTAATGACTGCAAAAGTGAAGAGCAGTAAGACATACATAGTGCTGCAGGGTAGCACAGAAGGGAAGAAATCATCGCCGTCTGGTAGAGGTGATGTTTAAGATAGGTTTTGATGGATGATTAGGAGTTTTCCAGATACACAGAGGAAAACTGTTTCTGGCAGCCCCAGCAGCGGGTGGAAAGGCTTGGGAGTGTGAACGAGCGTGTTTGACCTAGCCTGGCCTGTTGCCTCAAAGCAACTTCTCCTGTCTGTGTGATAAATTCTTCTGTTCAATCCTCTCCATCTCTACTCATTTGCTGCCCTGGCTTTGCCTGGTTAAGAAGGAAAATGAAAAGGACTTCAATGTACAGCCTTTCTGTAGGACAAGATCAAGCCAAAAGGAAAATAACTCAGGCAGTAAGAGATGAATCTTGCTCAGTCTCAGGCAAGGAGCCTTTGTAGGGTCTCCTTACCCATAATTTTCCTTTGGACCTACTGGGGTGGTACATCGTTGCTGTGGTGAGCCTGAGGCTGAGCTTGTCTCCGGGTAGCAGAGTCCTGCTGGCCTGGGTCCTGGCTGCCGTGGTGTCTGCCCTCACAGGGAGGAACTCCTCAAGAGGGTCATTGTTGCTTACCGCCCCATGCCTTCGTTCCCTTTATTCATCATCCTTAACTCGTTTTCATCCTGGTTTAACTTGTGATATACATGAATAATAAAAATAGTTTTAATTGTTGTCCATGTACCTAGGTGTATCTTGTTCACTGTGCAGAAGCATCTGGCTGAAGGGAGACAGGAAGAGATCTAAAGTCAGGCCTTGCACGGCCCCAGCCAAACTGGACTCTCTGGGGTTGTGATCGCCCAAAGGGACCACTTTTCCTTCTCGTCGACCCTTAGGGCCAGTGGTTAGCACAGGTTCTAGAGTTTGGTGTACACTATCATCACCCTCCGTCCTGACCCCTCAGATGTTTTGCATGTTCTGGCTTGATCACTGCCCTGGATGTGGAAGATGCTGGTCGCACATTTCCAGTGCCTTCGAGCCAGAGAGCTTTGCAAAAACAAAAATGCAGGATCAACGATCCTTCCGGCCCCTTACATGAGACAGGGCAGCCAGACAGACACAGTGCCGGGAATCAGATTGATTTTTATCTTGTTGCTGTGTAAATAGATTTTAGTAATTAATTGAAGAGGTTTCAGGGTCAAAATGCAAAATAGATTTCTATTAATGTTAAGGTGTTACTTATGTGTAACCTCGTTGACTCCACTCAATTTTTTTTCTTTAACATCCTGTTTTTGTCATGTTTCCAATAGAGTTGCCACTTTAACTTACTTTTAATTCATCAGTTTAACAGTTGAGGGGCTTTAATATTTGCATCATTTACCTTTCCAAAAGTAGGTTTTTGTGACCATCACATAATTTCATCTGGAAAGCAAATTACGAAAACCATGCGAGTTGGTTGGATTAGATTCTATGTGCATGTTTTAGTTTATTTTGCTTTTACTCTTACTGGGATGCTATATGTACAGTTGGGTGGTGGGGTGTTTTTTTTTGTTTGTTTTTCTTTTTAGTTTTTTTTTTTTTTTAGTTTATCAAATCTATATTCCCAGGGAAGAACTGAGTGTATGCTGTTTTTAATAGTGCAAGATTTAAACGTCTTCTAGGAAATGGAAAGCTGAATCCTTCAGTGTATACAGTATATACATCGTTCAGGATTGAACTATCCCAAGGGAGTGTTGGGAAGCTTCTCACCATTGCTCACAGATACCCATCCCATGGACATTTGTAAATATTATGGAGATACTCTTTTACAAGCTCATAAAACAAACAGTCAAAAAAAAAACCTTTGTTGCAGATTAGTCAATAAAACGGATTTCACCGCAACACTTAATTTTACTACTCCACCTAATGGGTATTGGCTTAAACAATGTTACAAAGAAGGAAAAGAACCTCATAAAGATGGAGAATCTAAATTGGATGCCTTGGGCGGCTTCCACATAGATGCCTCCAATGACTCAGTCTCCAAATTGTCCCACCCGCCCAGGGCCCAGGAGGCTTTTACAGAATTCTCAGGAGCCTGCCATGTCAGAGGAAAGCTCTTTCAAGTTCTGAAATCTTCCGCTGGAATGTGATTTTAGGCAGATCAAAATTATCGCTGTCCAAAGAAGGCTGGAGAAGATTTGGCATTAAGAGATCAGAGTCTCAGTCTAGGCTTTGCCTCGCAGTCTGATTGGCTGAGTGCCCACTCAAATACTCCACCCCCAAGCTGCAGGTAGATCACAGGCCTGTTGGTGCCCAACTTGGATGTGGACTTAGAAATTTCTAAAATAAAGGAGCACGTAGGAAAAATACCTATCCCAGGAGCAGGATGAAGGTCTTGGCTTTTCGTTTGTATGGTAAGACTGGAAGTCATGGCCAAGAAGGAGAAAAAGCAAGACATTTCATTTAATGGCCATTGCCAAGCTCTTTACTGAAAAGAGGAAAGAAGGAAGGAAGGAAGTTAATTGGCATCTAAAACTGTTTCTTTATAATAAGGACTCCTTTCTCCTTCTCCAGTCCTAAACATAATCTCTGAAGACTTCAGGGGGGCGGGGCTGCTCAGCTCTGCCCAGAGGATCCCATGTGAACTGCTCGCTGCCCGACTTTGGAGTCTGGGAAGACCAGAACTTCCCATAGGAAAGGTCCTTCTCTTCATCTTTGTTAGAAGCAGGGGGAATACTCAACAGTATGTTTTTTGCCTCAAGGAAAGACAGATTGGCTCAGTATATATATTTTTAAAAAACCTCAAAGAATATTCCAAAGAACATCTAAAATTTTAACAGGATTTAGGCAGCAGAGCAAATAAAAAGAGCACACCACTAAATATGCATTGAGCACATCATGTGTACAAGCATGTGCAATTCGGTCCAATCCAAGAAGCATTTGGTGACAGTCTGCAGAGGCATGAACAAAGCTGCTTGCAGCTTCCGTTCCGTGTAATGGGACTTGACATCATTTTGGTCTCTGTCAGTGTCAGGTGGTCGTTATTAGGCTCCCTGTCCCTGGAATCCAGCAACTGTCAGATTAAGTAAAGAATGATTTCACATCTAAAAGGAAATCAAATCTAACTAAAATGCCCATATTCATAGAAAGTTGGGGGCTTTCTCTGTGCTGGAATATTGGGATGACTTTCTGTGTTACTGTTCCTGCAAGGTTCCCTTCATGGCTGTGATGTCAGCACAATGATGAAGACCTGTGTGCGAGAGCATTTCTTTGCTCCCAGCTCATTGGCCCTACCTTTGTTTGCTTTTTCTGCTGTGCTGCCTGAAGCCCAGGGTTAGAGGTACTCAGTCTCTCACCTTTGATATAGTTGAGGGTTAATTAAATGCCAACATGGATAAAATCTACCTTTGTCTTGCAGAACCTAGGTATTTGTGTGGAGTCTTTCCGACGGGTTTTATTAAACTATGAAAATAACTTGTGAATGGATTTTTTTCTAAAATTAAAGGTGTAAATGTAAAATGGAGGCTCTTTACTTATTGAAGAGGTTATTTTTATATCTAATTCTCTTTATTTCATTATTTGGTAAGGAACCAACCCACATAGGTCCACATATTTGCATGTATTTTCATTCACACTTGGAGCAAATGGCACCAGAGATGATTTATTTTACTTTATTTTTATTTTATTTTAGAGAGAGAATGTGTGTGTACAAGCTGGAGAGAGGTAGGGGAGAGAGAGAATCTGAAGCAGCCTCCATGCTTAGCATGGAGCCTGACTCGGACTCAATCTTACGACCCCATGATCATGACCTGAGACGAGACAAGAGTCAGACACTCCACTAAATAAGCCACCAGGTGCCCTGAGATTATGTTTCAGTGAGGATCTTGGGAGTCTTGTAGACCGGACTTAGTAGATTTCCTATTACAACAAGTTATTTCAAGAGAGTAAATATCTAGGAGGCCCTTTAGGCAAACACTTGAGAAAAATGTAACTCTCCTTTTAATGTCTCTGTCCACTCTTGATATTTATTACATATAGACATATGCTTTTGCCTCATATGAAGCACTAACCTTCTCACTTGGGAATTCTTTATATTCTCATACACAAGATTAGAAGGGCAGAAGCAAGACCCAGGTACACAGTCTTTCCTTGTAATATTCGAACAATTCTCCTTGAAATGGATTCTTAAGCTCCAGAATTTTTTAAAAGGAATTTAATAATTTGAAAGTTTGTCAGCAGTGAAAGGTAGTATATTTTGACACACCGATCCAGTAACTAATCAGTTCTCTAATAAACAATCAGCAATTCGCTAACATGTCATCAGCACTTCACGAGCCCGGGAGAGAGGATGAGCTGCCCGTGGACGTTAATGAATACACCAAAAATCATTAGCTGATCAATACTTCTGAGTTATTTTCATTGAGCTGATAGGTCTGATACATTAAAGCTGACATTATACATTTGTCAAGATCACAGTGCAGTTTTTAACAGTGGAACAGGCTGCAAAAAATATTCCCCAGAAGACAATCAAAGACACACAACTTCTTCACCCTGACACGGTCAGCAGGAACGGGAGCCCTAAAAAAAATCCAAGCCTGATGGTCAAGTCCCAGGCTCCCAGCATTAAAAAATATACAGGGATTCCCCAAAGTGGATGGATGTGTTCCTTTTTTTTTTTTTTGGTAATTATTTCTGTGGCTAGACACTTGGTATATAATGTCCTAAAAAAGAGGAAGAGAGGACTGTCCCCCAGATAATGGAGCATGTGGCACATGACGGAGCAGTGAGGGCTTTCTTGAGAGCTTTGCCACAGCCCCCTAGTGCAGGGACCTGACACCATGGCCACCTTAGCTAAGAGAGGGACAACAGCCAGGGCGCCTGGGGGGCTCAGTCGGTTGAGCGTCCCACTTCCCCACAGGTCATGATCCCATGGTTGATGGGTTTGAGCCCTATGTTAGGCTCTGTGCTGACAGCTAGCTCAGAGCCTGCAGCCTGTCTTCGGATTCTGTGTGTGTGTCTCTCTCTCTGCCCCTCCCTGCTCGCTCACACACACACACACACACTCTCTCTCTCTCTTCTCTCCTCTCGCTCTCTCTCCTCTCTCTCTCTCTCTCTCTCTCTCTCTCTCTCTCAAAAACAAACATTAAAAAATTAAAAAGGAAAAAGAGGGACAGCTGTGTGCAGAGACAACTGTCTGCTGTTCTCCTGAATATCCTTCAGACGATTGAGGAGAAGACGTGAGGAGGCTGGCTGTAGTAGCCACTGTCCCCTACTGGGTGCTTGGCCGGCATTCCAGGCAGCCCTC
>NC_043705.1:16128716-16168864 GCF_006229205.1 Suricata suricatta
GGTCTCTAGGGTACAATCTTCTTTTATTTATTATTTATTTTTATTTTATTTTAACATTAAGGAGAGGAGATATTTTTGCAGCAGGTGCCCATTTGCTCCTCGTCAGATACACTAACCCTTAATTATGGCCCCCAGGTACCTTCCTTCTCTTGTACCTTCTAGAGGGGTGAGCCTCTGGAGCCACACAAACATTGGTCGATCCTGAATTTTGGCATCTCCCACCCCACCCGCATACATTCTTCTTGCCCTAAGTTCGGTCGCAGCGTGATACTTCTGCCCGGAAGCAGCCACCCACCCCCACCCCCAACCGTCGCCGTAGACTAATGTTGTGCTTCATCCACGCTCCCCATTTGGAGGGGACACAGATCTTTGGCCGCTGCGCCGCGGGGTGTAGCAGCCCCGATTTTAAATTAGCAGCAGGTGAAATTCTATTTGTCATCAATTTCTCTTTGGGGTTACGGAGCAGAAAACTGCAGACAAGCTGCTGCTTTGATGGCTCCCTCCTAAAAATCTCTTTTTGTTCTTTGTCTATTTGAACTGACAGTGATCAGAGCTGCAGCAGGACAGGGCTCTCTGGAGAAATCACCTTCCCCCTGCCTATTGACAGATCTCTCTGTCCTGCAGCAGACGGGGGCAGACGGGCTTTGTCCCATCCCGGGCATCCAGGCCTTGGAAGGAGCCACCAATTAAACCTCTTGAGCCGGTAAAATCTGAAGCCACTTTGGAGTGTCTGTTCTCATTAGGCAGGATGAGAAGAAGCTCATCACCCTGCGGACCCCGCTCCCCGGTCTCAATTTTCTCTCTTGCCTCCACCAGGTGCGAGAGGTGTGAACGGAGCTTCACGCAGGCCACGCAGCTGAGCCGGCACCAGCGGATGCCCAATGAGTGCAAGCCAATAACTGAGAGCCCAGAATCAATTGAAGTGGATTAACTGATTGACTGGTTGGAATTAAACTGCAAGCAAAGTCATGATTAAATGTCATGGACACTTAAGCAAAACCAAAGATTTCCTCTGAGCAACTTTCAATCAGTCCCGGAAAACCAAAAGCAGTAATAAAATAAGTAAGATGTTAAAGAGATATTGATCCTGGCGTGGCAGTCAGACCAGGAAAGCGGTTATTTATTTATGACTAGGGCTGAGACTGGTTTCAGTGGACCACAGCCTGGGATGCGTCACGTTGCCGGTCCCACCGTGTATTTGCTTTGTTTCTAAAAAGCTTTTTTAAACTGTAATTTAATACCAAAGGGAGGAATCGTGTGGGTTTTTCGGCTCACACTCGTGACTACGAATGCACAGGTACTGCTTTCTCGTTGCACCTTTTTTTTTAGTAGCATGATTCAAGGGGACCCACATTGTACAGCCCTCTCCCTTGCCGTTTGGGTTTGCGTGGCCCAGTTCGGCCACCCCAGCAGGACCGCACAGCCGGAAGCCAGAGCGTCCGCTAAGTCAGTGCCACCGTCTGTTGTCCACGCGGGTGGTTCGTTTCTGTGTTGTCCACGCTTCTTTCCAAGCCCCTTTTTACACCACTCCTTCGGTCCACCTACTCCCTGACCTGGCAGCCTGGCCTTGATGCAGAGGAGCCTTGAAGAGGAAGAAAATGGTTCAGTTTTAGAATTCAAGGGGAATAAAAAAAGCGGGGAACTTACGTTGTCCTGTCAAGATCTGAGAAACATTTAATATGTACAGAGCTTCATAATACAATATATTGTTCCGAAGCAGCTAGTGGAGAAGATTTTGTTTTCAATAATGTTTTAGCCTAAAGAAAACAAAAACAAAAAATAAAGTTCTTCGGTCCGAAGCCAAAATATAAGGTCTTACGCTCCCAGGAATTTTTTTTGGTGTGTCTATGAAAGTGTTGAATATGTGAGCAGAAAGCGTGCCCAGCCTCATTGTCAGTGCTTCTGAGGTAGTTTCATCTTCCTTCCTCCTGTAGGTGAAGCCCGGGAGAACCCCTCACTCACTCCTGACTGTCAGGGGGGCATTTCTGCAAAAGTAAGGGAAAAGAGCCCAGACCAGGAAACAGTGTTGGAGCCAGGGACAGGGTTGTGATTAGAACAGAGTGCCCAGGAACTGCTCATTTTATCAACTGGAATTACCTGCTCATCTCCTTTGGCCCTTGATAATACTCTTCTCTCATCGTTAATCTTTTGGAAGAGGAAAGATGGCGTACATAACTTCACTGCTCCTTGACTGAGTGCAAGGGAAGTGAGCGGACGTCAGCCAGCCCTTCGGCAGGTCGACCTTGGCGCCCAGTCACGTTGGGTCCACATCCCACTAAACAATCCATTCCCAGGAATTTCTGGTGGCTCCCATGCCCTTGTCCTTTAGCTGCCAGCCTCATGGTAGAGACCAAGTCTACTTTGTAGATCATTTGATCATGTGATGGCAGGATACAGCCTTTAAGGAACTTTGTCTCTGCCCTCATGGTCTTCCCTTAACAAAAAACACAAGACACAGAACTGTGCTTCAGTGTGGCTAACAGGCACTCAAGTCTGTCCTCATGGATTTAGTTCTCAGAACATCTTCCTTTACTTTTCATTTTGCCTCCCCGTCCCTTAGCATCCAACTGCCACATTTAAACTGGGAGTGCAGCAGGGTGTTGTTGTGTTTGTAATTGATTTATATGTACATGGTTCCAAAACAAAATGCAATCGAGTACATTGGAAGCTCTGATTGGCTTTATTAAAGGATTCATGAACTGGGCCATGTCCCATCTGCTGAACAGAGCGATCCTTCAGGATTTGGAGCAGGAGGTTTTTATAGGAAGAGGGCAGGGGGAGGAAGTTATCAGCAAAAGGAAAGGAAGGATTCTTGCAGGTCAGGACATCTCTTTTTTTTTTTTTTCAGGGGAAGGGAACTGGCAGGATTTTTATCATGCAGGTTACCTCGTTAGTGCTGGTCAGGAAATTTCAGATTGACCCTTAAAAGGTAACATTCGTGGGTTAGCTAGAAATTGTAACTGAGTCTTGGTTGGCTCCCAGCAGAGAGTGGTGGTGGGCAAATGACTCCGTTTTGGCTTGTTATTTCTCTTTTTGACAATATATTTGTGTATCAAAATAATCTCTAAGCTAGTGGGCTCTAAAGAGGAATTGAAAATCATGACCTCTATTGTCCCATATGATGTAGAATGTTGCCTTGGTTCTTTTTGGCTCTTTATCATGGTACTTGTAAGCATTCTGTGCTGCTGTGTAACTGTGACCTATTGAAAGTATTCTGTCTGGTAGATAGGATGTGTTTTGTTTCATAATACCTTGTCTTTAATGATGGAGGCATTTGCCCAAACGGTGTGCCATTGGGAAGGTGGAAAGAGCATGGAGCCATGTTAACCTAAAACCTGTAAGAACACATCAGATTGGCTGTACAGAGGAGGAAGCTGTTCTGTTTATTAAAGCTGAAACATTTGGTTGTACATTTTGAGCGTGACAAAAAGGGACTCACCAGTATGTTCCCAACAATTTTTTCAGCAAGGAAAATCGGTTCTGCCATTTGCTGCCTTACACAATGGAACACACATGCGCTCTACTTGGTTCCCAGGGGCTCGACATGCATGATTGGGAAAACTTCTCTCTCGTTGTCTGTCCTGGGATGTTTCCATTCGGTGGTCTCTGCCACTCTCAGGGTTTTGCCAGCTAACTCCAAAGTCCCAGTTTATATGGCATCATTCTTTTTAACCCAGTAGATTCTTCTAGCTTTCGGCTCCATCGAAACCTGTTTTTCTCCTTTATTGGAAAGAGAGATGTTTGGCCTGAATTTCCCACCAAACTTGGTTCAGAAATATTTTCTCTTGAACAAATAGAAAATTGAGGGTGTCGCTAATGTTCACATGGGTGAGTCAACACCAGTTTCCAGCAGACTAGCCCACGCTGTCTCTTCATAAGATAGGCTTTCACCTGTAAAGTGACTTGAAGTTCTGAAGTGGGTCCAGACATTATTTGGTCATAAATGCTTTTAATTGAAGTGTGTGCGCCAAGGAGACTTCACCTTAATATCTCCTAGCTATTGCTTTAGCGTTCCTATTTAAAAATGACAGATACTCAGAAGAAATGCAAATGGGTGGCAGAAACTGCAGTCATAAATATTTGCCAGTTTACCTCATTAGCAGCTTCCTAATTCATTATGGCATAAAGAGCATAAGAACACCAAATGACTTGGACAGAGGGAGGCTCTCCACCGAATCGGTATTTGACTCCTTAAGCTTTCCATGATTACCCTCTTCTGTCAATGGGAAGCACTTTTTATTTCCAGAATGAGATGTACTGTCCTCACACATGCCCATTTGTCTAGCTGAGAGCTGAAGCCAAGGGGAGATGCCAGGTGGGGCTGCAAAAGTAACATTTCTAGAAAAATCTCAGTAACTAGAGCTAAAGCCAAATATTTTCCCAAGGAAATGTGCATGATTATTTTAAACCTAAGCTTTTTGTTTTGGTTGTCTTTATCTTTCAAAGTGACTTTTTTTTTTAAGGGGAAGATACACTTTTACAGAGTTATTGTATGGATAATTAAAGCTATAAAACTAAAACTGCATAGTTTATATCATTTGGTTCAGATAGTGTTTCTTGAATGTCCATTCAAGTGTAGACTTTTTGGGGGAAAAGAATTATGTGGGTAACACAACAGAAAAAAGATGATGACACCACTTCTGTCCTCATGGGGCTTACGGTTTATTGTAAAAACTGAAAAACTTCATTCTAGTCCAGATATACAAAGATTAACTACCATTTACCAACTCACCCATTTTTTTCATCATTTGTTTGGTTTCTGGTGTCATTCATTTACTGAACAAATACTTAGTGAACTTTTAGTTTGAAGTCTTTAAAAAAAGTTTTTAAATGTAATTAGAGAACATGAGTGCAAGTTGTGGAGGGACAGAGAAAGAAAGAGGGAGAGAGAATCCCAAGCAGGTGCCATGCTGTTGGCACAGATCCCGACATGGGGATCGATCTCATGAACCATGAAATGATGACCTGAGCCAAATTTGGGTGTTTAACTGACGGAGCCACCCAGGTGCCCTGGTGAATTTTTTTTTTAACTTTTTAGTTTTTTGGTATAAAGGCCCCCTTTTACGTGTTCACTCTAAGGGGCCTTACTGAGGTGATTATTGGTGAGAAAATGTTATTCTCCTCGGAAGTGGCTGGCTAGTAGCATGGAGACTTCAGTCCTTGAGGCTGTTATTTGAGTGAAGTCACAGAGGTTGTCCCAGCTGCAAGACTCAGAGAGATGTAAGTGCAGCTGGGGACCAGAAGTTTTAATTAATCAAAACCAACTAAGATGCACCCCTACACTGTCTTTGGTTGACTCACTGGGCTACTTAGCGTCCATATCAATGTCCTAGGACTGGAGCCAGGGTGTTAGGGTTTTTATGACCCTCTTCCGGTGATAAGGCAGCAAATACGGGCTAGAGTTGCTCAAGTAGGGAACTCTGAAGCCCCTGTGTGCGTCTGAGTGGCCTCGTTGGTGACGAGCCATGGCAGTGTAGCCCCTGTCCCCTCTGTGTGGCCGTGGTGCTTTCCGAGGTGGGGACCCCTAAACGGTACCCAGGTGTCTCAGCATGTCAATGTGGATACTCACCTTTGGTTTCAGAAGAGCAGTTGTTGGGTTACATTTGTGTGGGGACCTCACTATCAAGCTCTTCATGCAACGAAAACTAGATCTTTCTCTTCTGTGGCACTGCCTTCCCAGGCCTTGGGTCTCTGGTGCATCAGTGCGAAACTCATTGCTAAGTAATTGGTTGTAAGAGTTGTTTCAGCACGCAGCCAATATTTCATTGCGTTTTATGGGAAAAGTAGGGTCATTCGTGTTACTAGTGTGCACTGCTTTGAAAACTGAAACACAAGTATCTGTTGCATTGTTTAACATGGAAAACAGGCTCCATCTAAAAAAGCAGGGCATTTCCAGAACAGCCTGAGGTCGGTGGGTCACTTGGAGCGGGCCCAGGCCGCCTTGTGTTTTAGGAGCGAATCTGCCATTCTCTTATCAAGGCTGCATATGCCTGCAGGAATCGGGCCTGTAACACACACACTTTGAGAAAAGTCCGTTTCTGTTTTTCTTCTTGATGTGCATTTCGTTTTATCTCCCATAACCTTTGCCAGTTCCTGACATCAAATCCTGAAACATTCTGAGATCCTGAGAGATGTGCTTCTTTGGGTGATAACAGTGCATTCCAGAAATGTCATTCATGTGTCAGGAGCCTTTCAAGGCAAAGATGTTCGGAGACATTTTATGAAGTGACTTGATGCTTGGGTACTTATCTACTCAAGAGTGTGAGGTTTCCCCATCACCAATACTTACCTGAGCTACTACCAAATAGCAACAGTGAGTCCTGGGAAGAGCCACATTTCAGACCTTCTTAAGATTAAAGTCTCCAAACCCAATGATCAGCTGTCGGGGAGAACCAAACTGTGAAGGCTTTTGTGGAGGCCTTGCATCGGATGTTTAGCTGTAACGTAAGGTCATGTTTAACAGTGCAAGTATTTATTTAGTTTCTTCTTTTAAGTAATGGATGTCAGACCTGATCAATATGAAAATGAACAAGAAACAATAATACGTCAGAAAACAGAGCAGAGACATAAAACTATTGAATTATCTTCCCTCTGTATTGAGAGGCTACCATTGTGCTTAGAAAAGAATCTGTTGAGTAAATTTTAATAGGCAAATAAGATGAGTGGGGCACCTGGGTGGCTCATTTGGTGAAGCAGCTGACTTTGGCTTGAACCATGATTTCACAGTTCGTGAGTTTGAGCCCCACATCGGTCTCTCAGCTGACAGTGCGAAGCGGCTTTGGATCCTCTGTCTCCCTCTCTCTTGCCCTTCCCCCGATTGCTATCTCTCTCAAAAATAAACATTAAAAAAATTAATAAATTGAGCTTATTTTCCACATGTTGCCAGGAATAATGAGAGCAACGTTTATTGGGCAATCACTGTTAGCTACCATTCTAACTGCTGGACGTGGATTATCTAATCCTTGGTAACTCTTTAACAAAGATACTGTCATTATCCTGTTCTCATGTGTACTTAATCTTAGCAGCAGCTTTGCCACTTTTCCCCTCCAAAACCACATAACAGTAATTTTTCAAGAGGGAAAACCTTTATTCAAAGCTTCTTTTTCAGAATAAGAGCTACACAAGTGTGATGTGTTTGTAAAATGTATTTCTGGAAACAATGCTAACGTGCTCTTAAAATATGTATCCTGGTAGGGGCATCTGGTGGCTTAGTCAGTAAGCATCGAGGACTCTTGATTTCAGCTCAGGCAGAGTCATGGGATTGAGCCCCGAATTGGGCTCTTCATTGAGTGTGGAGCCTGCTTAAGATTCTCTCTCTCCCTCTGACCCTCTCCCCACTCATGCACACACACTCTCTCTCAAAAAAAATATATATATCATTGTGGTTGCTGATTTTGTAATCACAAATCTGTCCTGAGGAATAGCAGAATTTCAAATACCCGTTGCTGCAGGCATTGTTTTTGTTTTTCTAAGCACACAACTAGAAGTCCACATTAAAAGAAGAAGCAGCCTCTCCAGCACATGATACACACGGGGACAAACGGCAGCAGGCAGGAAGGCTGGCTATGCTGGGCAGTGGCCAAAGGAGAGATAGGCTACAACCCTATTGACAAGTGAGAACACATCCTGAATGGGGCTAAGTGAAATCTAGTTTTCTTCCTTTGTTCTGAGTAAATGCTAAGTGAGTTACTTTTCAGGCATCAATGGAGTAATTATGTAGTTGTGTCCATTAAGAATATGAGCTTATGTGGTTAGTCTGTTGGTTCAAAGCAGGGACAAAGGCTGGAGTCATTATAGGTTTGGTTTGTCAAAGGCACAGACGACGTAGTTACACGTATGAGAACCAGTTCACGTTCTTAGACACAATCTAGAGACTCCGTGTGAGCTGTGTTCAGAAAGTTCTCCATGAGCTGACTTTCTTACGAGGCAGTTCTTTATCAAGGGATTGAAACTACAGGGTATGCTATGTTTTTTCCACATTTAGATTCTCACAGGCATACATGCTGGTCACGATGATGAATAGGTTACCCCCATCAGTCAAACATGGTGGATTCCAGTTGGTATTTTCTTTCTTACAAAACATCTCTCTTGCTGCCTTTCTTCCCCAAAGCTTGGCGTCTCACTCATGAGTGAAAACAGTCTTGATAGAAACTTCAGCCAGCCGGAGGTATATTGCTACAGCAGAATTCAGTTTGTTTGTTTGTTTTTTTCCAATCCGCCTACAGCAGATGATGACCACATGTCAGGGAGAGCAGCCATTTAGACCAAATGCCCACCTCCTTACACTGTGGTTCCCCATTCAGTCATTTCTTAATTGTAAAAATCCACCCTGTATACTTACTTTCTCTGAACCATCCAGTACGCATGCTCCAGTTTTCCCAACTTGGAGAGGATGCAGTAGCAAACGAGAAGCAGAGTTCTTCTCCTGGGAAGTTCTGAGTACTCTGCAAAAGACACTTCCTCTGGTACAAATTCCAAATTCCAAATTCCAGTGACTCCGACATGAAGGAAAACTTTGGCTCAGATCAGCATAATTATTTTGGAAACCTGATGTCCCCGAGTTAATTTATTTTGTTCTGCCAAAGGAAGGCATCCAGTCTTGTATCCTCCTGATACAAGTGTGGTATTTAGATGCTGTCAGGGCACTGTGTAAATTTCCTCGATATACTAATTTAAATGTATTACAGATGCTCCCCATTGGAATAGAGATCTGTCTCTCTCTCTCTCTCTCTCTCTCTCTCTCTCTCTCTCTCTCTCTCTCTCTCCAACTTCCCACCAAATAAAATGGTTAGGGTTCGTGCTCAAGTTCAGTTCTTCTTCTTGAGGTTTGGAATGTTTAAACAAGCCTGTCAAGAGAACGAGGAGAGAAGCTCATGTGGTATGGAGAGCTTACTGTAATGATGGCTCATAGGATAGAGAGGACTGTCTGTCTTGTAGTTAGAATGGTAAACAATTTGTTTACGCTTTTAAATCTTACCAGATTCACATCTTAAAAAAAATTACAAAGGACCCATGAGATCATACATGCAGCTGTATTCTTAGGATCGAATCTCCCAGGATTGCATTGTGTTTAAATGAAAAGCAGGCATACTTTTAGAGATAATCGGCCAAGGAATGTAAATATATTGGATTCATAAACCATGCCTGTGCTGACTTAGATGTGCCCTCTGCCTTTCCAGCTCCATGGTGGTCATTTCCCCAAGTGCAAACTGTTCGATTCTAGAATCCGTCAACAAACGGATTCCGTGATAGGTGTTGGCCAGTTCTTCTTGGGAAAGCATAAGCTGGAAAATAGAATGAGGAAGCTTGTGGAACTGGCTAGCGGAATGACTGTCAAAATTCTTTCCCATGGTTTATTTGGGCCTTTTAGAGATTGTTCTTTTGCTCATTCCTGGGCTTGCGTGCTTACTCGCTCAACCACGTTGGGTCCCCTATCAAGGAAACGTAAAAGGCAGAGGACCAGCGTTAGTGGTATTCTAGAGTGGGCTTGATTTTTTTTTTTTTTAATCTCCGGCCTCCATTAGCCTCAGAGTGGCTGGGGTCTGTGATTTTTCTGCGTGTCCACTGCCTCTAGGGCTCACAATCAGAAAGCCACAGCCAGCTGTTTGATTTATCCTTTGTTCTATTAGAGAATAAAGTTCCACTTACCTCAGAAAAAGCATGTGAGCTTGAAGGAACAACGAGGAAAACACTGAGGCCACAGTGGAATACAAGAGGGGGAGACGGTACAGGGCTAAGATCAGCGAGGGAACGGGTAAGTGGACCATGAGAGCCTTGAATGCCACTTGGGAGATCTTGAAGACTCTTTCCCCTGAATGAGGTGGGGCAAGGTCCGCCTGGAGAACGTCACCCGGCTGCTCTTCGGACCACAGACTCTCAGGGCGTATGGGCTGAGATGGGAATTGGTTAGGAAGATAGCTCACCACAGGGGACAGACAATGCGCTCTCCCGCAAAGGCAGTAGTGGTCAGGGCTCCCGGAAGTGGTTCCGTTCTGGGTCTACGGTGATGATTTGTGGGTGGATTGGATGTGGAATGTTAGATGAGGAGAGGGCTCAAGAATGACTCCCAGGTTTTGTGGCCTCAGCAACTGGAAGATGGAGTTTTTCGGTTTGGGGGGTTTGTGTTTCATGTTGAGGTTGCTCATCCTTTCTGTATGCATCAGGACCATTCCTGTATAATAAACATGGAAAGGATCATGCATAGTAGGCAGCTATGCGATGACGGTGCTGACTCTCCCTGTGTGGCCAGGCTGAGCAGCCAGGGCTGATCCTGGGAACAAAGGGTTGAATAATAGCCTGCTGCTTCTCTCACCCCTCATGGATATTCCATTGCCCTGGAATGACATGTACATGTTTCTTGAGCAAAAGATTATCTCAGAACTAAGGATCTACCTTCAAAATAGCAGGACCCTGCAGCCACAAGGCATCTGAGTCTCCTGTAGATCCCTTAAGAAAAATGTCCTCT
The DNA here is from genome assembly GCF_006229205.1 of Suricata suricatta. Classification (NCBI taxonomy): domain Eukaryota; kingdom Metazoa; phylum Chordata; class Mammalia; order Carnivora; family Herpestidae; genus Suricata; species Suricata suricatta. Next base: position 16,139,182 of record NC_043705.1, read on the forward strand.
GGGAACACACGTGAGACCATGTTCATGCATAGCTTTGTTCTCTGGTCAGATGGTAGGCTCAGGTCAGTGCCTCTTGGGAGGAGGGCTGGGCCAGCCAGGGGTATTGGAGGGTGTGAATTGGGTTGTGGTTTTCAGCCTCCTGGTTGGAACAGTTCTAAGCAGTTTAATTAATGGGACTTCTAGTCATTAGACACCCCATGTTTGCCATTCATCTGTTCATTCACACAGCCACTTAACAAGAATTATTTTATTTTATTTTATTAAGCTTATTTTGAGAAAGCAAGAGTGAGAAGACAGGGCAGAGAGAGAGAGAGAGAGAGAATCCCAAGCAGGCTCTGCACTGTCACCACAGAGCCCGATGCGGGGCTTGAACTCACGAACTGTGAAATCATGACCTCAGCTGGAATCAAGTCGGACGCTTAACCTACTGAGGCACATAGACTACTCCACAAAAACTTTTAAAAGATGCTTATATACAAAATTGAATGGGACCTGGTAGATAATAAAATCTGGAAGGGAGAGAATGATATGTAATCAAATAAAATGGTAGGGGGCAGGAGGTCCTATGAAAACTGGCAGGGACAGATGTGAGGGAGTGATCACTTCTCTCTTTGGAGGAGGCATTCAGGAAAGTCTGAGGAGATGCTTTTGGAGATGTACTAAAATGAAGAGACTAAACAGTTAACACAAAAAGTGTTGATGTGGGCTCATGCACAAGGTCCATCACATATGCTGATGGCTATTCAGCATGCCCCCTCTCTGGGACATTTGTGTCATATCTGAGTCAAAGTTTTTTCCTTTTATTGAATTTTTGCCATTGTTTCCATCCTGTGTGTGGGTAATACTTTTGCACATGGAAACTAGATAACTCACCAATAGTCACCAGTGGTTCATAGCACTGAGCTGAGCTGTGGATCTTCTTACCCTGTTGGCTTGGTGGATTTCTTTGAGAAAGTGACTGCCTCACAGAAAAACTCACAAATCCACCAAACTTGACCTTGAATTTCAGAGAGGAGGGCCTGGATCCCAGCTTAAGAACACGTCAGTCTAAGATCTTGCATTTGGATTGGCACCTTCTAGTCATGAATTATATTTTCAAAAGATTGAGAGGAAATAAAAACAGAAGACTCCTAGGTGATAATAGAGACATGTATTTCTTGATTCTCTACATGAGGATTGTAGGGAATGAGGAAGAACAAGCAGGGTTGATTGAATAACTCTTCTAGAAAGAGCGACAAGGGGTTGGGATGTGTTTTACTGAGCTCAAGAGCTTCTCTCCCTGTTGATGACGCATATGAGGCCCATAGAGACCCAGAAAGAAAGCCAGGCCAATTCACCAAGTTAGACCATTTTGTTAACATTTAAAATTACAAGTCACAGACAAGTGGGGCCACCTGTTAGCAAAGATTAGTCCCTTTTCACATCCCCAAATTAAAACCAGATCTGTGTCTACAGAAATTATGTACCACATGCATACAATTGTAAGGGAATACTAGCTACGTGGAATCTCAGTCACAAAGTTAATTAATTAGTATCTATGAGACTGGGTAAAAGGCAAGTTTCAAAATCACCATTTAATGAAGTGGGGAATGATCTTCCTATCAATGTTCGCTGCCTCCAGATAGGCTGTGTGTGCACACATGAATACACATGCATATACACACATACATATTTTATAAGAGATAATGATCTATTTTAGGTTGAACCTCGTTAGTGAAAGAATTTCAAGTAGCGCCTGGGTGACTCAGTGGGTTAAGCATCTGACTCTTGATTTTGGCTCAGATCATGATCTCATGCTTCATAGGATCGTGCCCTGCATTGGGCTCTGTGCTGACTGCTCAGAGCTTACTTGGGATTCTCTCTCTCCTTTTATTTCTGTCCCTCCTCTCCTCATGTGCTCTTTCTTTCAAAATAAATAAACAAACATTAGAAGAATTTTTAAAATTTAAGAATTTCAAGCTGCCATAGATATTCCCTTCTGAGTTTTTCATCCTCTTTCCCATTTGCAAGGACTTGAATAGTACATGTTCCCCAGCTCCTGACCAAAAAAGAAAAACACCTTATTTTGGAAAAGGTCTTCACAGAAGTAAGGATCTTGAGATAATCCTGGATGGTCTGGGTGGGTCCTAAATTCAATGACCTGTCCTTATAAGAAACAGAAGAGGGGAAGATGCTCAGAGAAGGCCATGTGAAGACAGGGACAGAGATGGGAGTGATGTGTCCACAAGCTAAGGAATGCTAGGAACCCCAGACACTGAAAAAAGTAAAGAAAAATTCTTCCCAAGAGCCATGGGAGGGAGCCCAGCTCGGCTTACACCTTGATCTAAGACCCCTGGAGTCTTCAGTCTGTGAGAGGATAAATTTCTGTTGTTTTAAGCCACAGAGTTTGTGCTTACCGATTACTGCAGCTGAAGAAACCTAATACAGTATGTAGTTAATAATCTGGGTCCTCACAAATAATAAGCGATTGGGGCACCTGGGTGGCTCAGTCAGTTAAGCCTCCGACTTCGGCTCAGGTCATGATCTCAGGTTTGTGGGTTCGAGCCCCGCGTCAGGCTCTGTGCTGACAGCTAGCTCAGAGCCTGGAGCCTGCTTCCGGTTCTGTGTCTCCTTCTCTCTCTGCCCCTCCCCCTCTCATGCTCTGTCTCTCTTTGTATCAAAATAAATAAAACACTAAAAAAAAGTTTTTAACAAATAATAAGCGATCAGGTTTCCTTTTGGGAAATTCTCTCGCCAATGTAATTTAATTCGCTCTTACTCTCAGTGGTCAAGAAGTCTCGTCACTTTGGTAATGCAGAATGACAACTTTCTCTCATGATAACCGTTCTTGAGCTCGTGGAGTACCTGCTTTGATAGAGAATCTGTATTCTACCAACTCTAAGGTTAACAAGCTCCTTTTCAGGCTTTTGGTACCCATTTCTTGCTTTTCAAACTTTTATTATCTACAGAGCATATCATGGCAAAAGCCTACAAGAAACACATTGATTTTAGGTATATTTCTAGAATTGTGATAAGTTTTAAATAAGACAGTTTAAAATTTTACACAGTTGTTTAGTATAAACTATAAGAGTAATGGCACTTAAAATTATTCTCCAGTTTATCATCCTGAAAAGTAACATGATCATCGGACTCCATGGTGGATAGATTAAGGCGTAGGTCTGTTTCCGTATCTCATCAGTTTCTTTTCTTTTTCTGTCTTTTAGTTTAGAAACACTTAATTCCGGGGCACCTGGGTGGCTCAGTCAGTAGAGGGTCCATCTTCGGCTCAGCTCATGATCTCACTGCTTGTGAGTTTGAGCCCCGTGTCTGGCTCTGTGCTGACAGCTCAGAGCCTGGAGCCGCCTTCAGATTCTGTGTCCTTCTCTCACACTGGCCTTCCCTTGCTCATGTGGTCTCTCTCAAGAATAAAACATTAAAAAAAATTAGAAACACTTAATTCCCATGATAAGTTATTGGCAATGACAGCAGATATTTGAAGTCTCTGTTCCAGTTGGCTACATTCAGGTTATGCACAAACCTCGGAGGTAAGAATTTTTTTTTTTTTTTTTCTGAGGGGCACTGGGGTGGCTGAATTGGTTAAACATTTGACTTTGGGTCGGGTCACAGTCTCATGGCTCATGAGTTCAAGCCCTGCATCGGGCTCTGTGCTGACAGCTCAGAGCTTGAAGCCTATTTCAGATTCCATGTTTCCCTCTCTCTCTACCCCTCCCTGGCCCAGGCCCTCTCTTGCACGCATGCTCTCACTCACTCTCTCTCTCTCTCAAAAATAAACAAGCATTAGAAAAAGTGTTAAAAAATAAAATTAAATAATTTTTTTTTTTTTTTTTACTGAAAATTGCCCTTGGGATGGTGTTGAAATCTAACTTGAAAAAAGTAACAGTTTCAATGCTGAAATGTTAAAATTCCAACTCGGGAGTTAAAAGCAAGTGGTCTCCTGATGATCCACTTTGGCTGTGCAGCTAGCTATGGAAGCTATTTCCTCCTGTTCTGTTGGAGTATTTGTTTATGTCTTTAAAACGTGTCGAGTCATATGTCATTAGTTTTCTTCTCCAACAAACAATAACAGCGATCAAGTATCAGAAAAGCTCTTAGTGGTCAGATGTTTGCGTCCCAGTTTTGTCTTAGTAAGAAATTATGGTTGTGACTTAAAAATCACGGTATCTTCAGGCTCATTGTAGAATTAGAGCTTTCTCAAATTGCAGAGCACGTTACGAGCAGTTCATAAAACTACAGCTCATCAATTTTTAAGTACACTTAAAAAATGCATCCCTCAGAGGATAGATCTTGGGGGTAAACGTTGGGAGTCATTTCACTGGTCTTTCACTTCGCCTCTCTTTGCGTTGGTTCCCTTTGCCACGTGAGGCCGTAGTTTCGGCCACTACAGAGAGAGTGTATTTCACCACGTCTCCAGGATGGCCTGGCTTTCCCTTGTTGTCAATGGTGTGTGGGAGAAGCGAGCGTGTGCCAGTTCTGACCCTCGCCTTCACGGAGTTTTGGGTGTTCCTGCTTGCCAAGTCCCACAGTGCTCCCGGCAGATATTCACGTGATTGCAGTTGCACGAGCAAAACGTGTTTTATAGCATGCCACCACGGAGGTTTGGGATTCTCCGTGCCCTGCAATGACCGTGGCAGAGATAATCAAGACACTAGCGCACACAGCTGCGTGTGTGCAGTCAGGGTGCCTGCGTTCACCCTTGATCATACAGAACGTCAGAAGGACATTCTCTGGCTGTGAGTTGATTATATGTACAGTTTTCATTATTTCCTTCAACATTTAATTAAGATTCAGGAGCCTAGTTTTTGGCCACCCACGGTTCTTTGGGAATAAAGCCGGGCGCGAATTGACACTTATTTAATGACTAATTTTCTACTTTTTTATTCTTGGCGCATACATAGTTTTGCATGCCACCAGTCCTCAGAGAGTGTGCCTTTCCTATTTATGTCGTAACTCAGCACGTAATTATTACCCGAAAACATCTCTTTGTCTGTAGTATTTGCTTTCTCTGTTAATTACAGAAGCCCTCCCCGTTTCTCCCTTATATACATACATGTGTGTGTTCCATTGTACGTCAGCATCTGTGTCTGACTTTAAGGTGAAGTATCTGTTAGCAGGCATTATATTTATTTATTTGACAAACATTTATACAGCAAGTACTGTGCACCAGGTCCTGCCCTGAGTGTTCTACGTTTTTGTTCACTTAATCCTTTTTTGCAGCTCTGAGGTGGTACTTTCATTTATCCCTTTTTTTACACATAAAGATCCTGAGGGTAGGGTAAGGACCTTGCCCAAGGTCACGGAGCCAGCAAGGGGTAGAACTGGGATGTGGCGTTAGGCATTCTGGCTCTGGTGTCTGTGTGTGGCTTTGTTGTTTTTAAAACTTTTTTTAATGTTTGTGTATTTTTGAAAGAGAGAGACAGAGTGTGAGTGGGGGAGGAGCAGAGAGAGAGAGGGAGACACAGAATCTGAAGCAGGCTCCAGGCTCTGAGCTGTCACCAGAGCCTGACACGGGGCTCCAACTCCCAAATGACAAGATCATGACCTGAGCCGAAGCTGGAGGTTTAACTGACTGAGCCACCTGGGGGGCCCCTCGAGTCTGTTCTTAATCGTGACCCATGATGGTAATTGGTCCTCTGCACTTGATGGCTTTTATGGGACCCCCCACAGCACTGTTTGCAAAGGAAGTTTCTCCAATAGCTTGTTCGCTTTTCTTGCCAAACAACATATGAATCAATAAATATATAGCGGGCTTTATAAGCTTATTGGCAATGGTGTGACTTGTTTTGCTGTAGAGTGCCATTTTGAATGATGCCTCTGTAGTTTTCATCGCTCCTATGCCTCAGAACATGATTGTCAATTTCTTACTGTACAAAGTTATTTTGTACTCGTTCTGGAAAAATTCTGTTGGTTTTTTGGATGGGTGGTTGTGCTATATTTAAAAGTAAAGAGAATGCTTGAATTGCTTCCTAACCTTATAAGACAGAATTTCATACCCTAGTGTATGAGAAACAGGGATAAATGGATAAGTAATCTTATAAAATCTAATCTTCAGATATTCTATACTGGGATTCACTCACCCTGGCCCATATAGATATGTATTTTATATCCGTCCTTGAGTTATGGTGATCATTTATGTTTATGACATTATCTTATATATTTTTATTACTTCCTTCGTACTTTAGCAGATACCACTGTTGAGTTCGTGTGTATGTATGTATGTGTGTGTGTATGAATTGGTAATAAAGTGAGGCACAACTGAGAAGCAGCAGAGGGGAGAGTCAGTGGACTCAAGCCAGATTGCCTGAGGTCAGATTCCGAATCCAACACTTGACAGTTATGTGACCATGAGCTCAATGCTTAATCTCTCCCTGACTCCATTTTCTCACCTATAAAATGGGAATAGTTATAATCCCTCCTGGGATTAGTCTCAAGAGTAAATGGGTTCCGGGGCACCTGGGTGGCTCAGTCAATTAAGCGTCCGGCTTCGGCTCAGGTCTTGATCTCACGGTTTGTGGGTTTGAGCCCTGTGTCGGGCTCTGTGCTGACAGCTAGTGCAGAGCCTGGAGCCTGCTTCCAATTCTGTGTCTCCCTCTCTCTCTGACCCTCCCCTGCTCATGCTGTCTCTCCCTCTCTCTCACAAATAAATAAAACATTTAAAAAAAAAAAGAGTAAATGGGTTCCCTTGAAACAGTATATGGCATACAATAAATGCTTTGTAATTATTTATCACATAACAAAAATGTATATCTAACAAAAATGAGAATTACAAATTTAGCTTTTGTAAATATTAATGTGCAGATATCATGAAGGACTGGCCCCTGTTAACTGAAGGTTGGTCATGACAAATTAGCAGCCTGTAATCCTAATGGTGCATGTGTAACTTTTAAATTTTTTTTAATGTTTTATTTATTTTTAATACAGAGAGAGACAGAGCATGAGAGGGGGAGGGGCAGAGAGAGAGAAGGAGACACAGAACTGGAAGCAGGCTCCAGGCTCTGAGCTAGCTGTTAGCACAGAGCCCGACGCGGGGCTCGAACCCACGAATGTGAGATCTGACCTGAGACGAAGCCGGAGGCTTAACCGACTGAGCCACCCAGGCGCCCCAGTTTTAAAAATACAATGGTTACTGAGGACATAAAGGGCTTTTTACAAAAACCATAATCGGTGTTACATTGCACATTTGTGCCATGGATAGAAACAAAGTTGTTTCCTCGCCTCTTCCAGTGAAATCACAAAACTTCCAAGGGACCTCACTCTAGCTACTATTCCTGAATAATCACTTATCCCAAATTTCAGTAACTTAAAATGATCTTTTTTTTTTTTAAATGTTTATTTGTATTTATTTTTGAGATGGAGAGAGAGCACGCAAGCCACGGGCTGGGGGGAGGAGACCATCCCAAGCAGGCTCTGTGTTGGCTTGATCCCCAAACCGAACTGTGAGATCATGACCTGAGCCAAAATCAAGAGTCAGATGGATGCTTAACCGACTGAGCCACCCAAGCACCCCTTAAAATGATCTTTTAGTTTTGCTCACAATTTCGTGCATCAGGAATTCGGGAAGGGCTCTCCTGAGCATTTCTTGTTTAGCATCTCTCAAGCAGTTGCAGCCAGTTGGGTACAGGGGACTGGTCATCTCAAGTTCCACTGGGCTAGTCTGCCAGCTCTCTGGTGTGGCCGCCGCTTCATGCTGACTGTCAGCTGGGAGAGTGCTGGACGTGGCCTCTCCAGCACGGCGGTCTTAAGGGAGTTTGATGTGTTGCTGGGTGGCTGGCTTCCCCCAGAGTGATCGTCCCAAGAGACCCAGTGTCCGATTCTTTGGTTGAAGCTATTACGAACCTGCCCAGAGTCAAGGGAGGGGACGTTGACCCCCTACTTCTCAGTGGGAAGAATGTCAAAGAATTTGGGTGCCATGTTTTTAAAGTGACATACCACTTAATTGAATTCCAGCAACTACAAAAACTTATAGAAACATTCCTAGTGATAATATATGTCTAGGTTATTCAACCCCAGTTTCTTTATTTTTCTTAAAGGGCTAATCTTTCCCCCTTTGAGCCATTCACACACATTTATTCTGGGCCTTTCATAAGAGAAACAATCTAGGGTCAAACAAAGAGAACTTGGAAATCAGCTAACTTCCAGCGTGTGAGGAGAATCCAGTGAAATTTCCTGCAAGTCATTGACAGAGTGTTCATCTCAGAGCGAGGAGCTCTCATTGGTCCTGCATCCACACGGTATTTAAATAGCTCCCTGTGTGGACCGCCTCAGAATGAAGAGCAGTTTCTTGGCCCGGCTGCTTCTTCAAGTACATTTTGTATATGACTCTGGGAAAATAATTCTTCTCAACAGTACACCCATTTTGTTCCCCCTCATGTACTGCCCACCCCTCAGTGGGCACCTGGTAGGTGAAATTTCCCTGAGTCTGAGTCTTGAAGTGCCTCATGGCTGAGCTTTCCTTTTTTAGGAGCAAGGAGGGACCTGACTCACTGAGTCTCAAATAAGAAGGCACCACCCACTTAAAACAGGCCAGAAAGCAACCGCTCTAAGAGAAATTATTCTTAGATGATTCCATATGGAAACGGGCCAAAATCTACAGCTGGATGAATTCTGTTTTCAGGTTTAGAAATAGTTTGCCCTCTGAAAGTTGACATTGTCCATGGGACAGATATATTTGGTCTCTCCCATTGCTATTGACTGAGGGTAACTTGGATGAATTTGCTTTGGGCCTAAGAACGAAAGGCCAGTCGTCCCTCGCATGAGGAAAATAAACTGTATTCAGTGCAGAGGTTCCTTGGGTCTCACAAGGTGATGTTAGATGAATCGTGGCTACGTTTGGTTCGTTTTCTTTTAGAAGACTGTTTCCCATAGTTAAGAGCTTGCCTCCAGCATCCTGGTCTCCCTCCCACTTTCTCGCTTGTTTTACATTTAAGGTGAGTTCTCTGGTTGGAGCTCTTCTCATGTGCACCCCGGACCCCAGTTCAGGGGGGCATATTTTACTCTTGCAAAGACTGCGTCTCTCTGAACATAAGCATAAGCCGGGCAACCACGGGGCAAGGCCCAAGTTCTGGCCTCCTGCCTCCACCCCCTACTTTTGGCAAGAGACGCCCTCAGGAGTTAGACCTCATCCCAGCTGACTTTTCAAAGACCAAGAATCTCCACCTTTGGTTCTATAGCGGTTTCTTACAGCCCTTCTCCATTGAGCCAAGTTTGGAAAGTACTCAAGCTTTACAAGCTTGGGCTTGGGCTATGGAGTTGAGTCTTACTGACTCTGTGGTCTTCTGGCCAATCAGAAAGCCTCCTTCCTTTAGAAACAAAGGAGGTAAGATGAGGCTAAGAGTCTCTTGCACATCAGCAAGCTCTTGAAGGCAACATTGCAAAACTTGCTACTGTTTCAGCCCAGTTCATGTCCCTGAAAAAGCCAAGAGTCTCTGGAAAAGCAGGAAGTGAAGCACTTGGAAAGCAGCATCTTTGGATTTCCCATGACGCAGCCTCACCGTGCACATCATCAGGCCTCATCCCGCCTTCTGTCCTCGCCTGTCTACTTAAACTGACACCGCCCTCCACCTTTCGGAGTAACCCAACTTAACCCACACGGAGACTTCAACCTCTTTTCATTCCCAAAATGCATTTCGTTCAAAGTACATCTTTTATTTTTTTACCATGGTAAAAGATACATGATATTTGCTACATGAATCAACTTCCAGTGTACGATTCAGAAGCATGAAGGATACTCACATTGTGAGCCACCGTCACTGCCATCCATCTCCGGAGCCCTTTCCATCGCACACTGAAGCCCTGGGCCCGTTAAACACTGACCCCTCACTCCATTCTCCCCCTAGCTCCTGGCAACCACCGTGTCACTCTTCCTCTCTATGAACTTGACTACTCTCAGCACCTCACATGAGTGGAATCATATTGTGTTTTGTCCATTTGTGACTGGCTTGTTTCACATAGCATAATGTCTTCGAGATTCATCCATGTGGTAGCGTGTATCAGAATTTCCTTCTTTTTTGAGGCTGATAATATTCCATTGTATGCTTGTTTTCCTTTTTTTTTTTTTAATCTATTCATCCATCACTGGGCACCTGGTTGTTTCTACCTTTTGGCTCTTGCATCAGGTGGGTGAGCAAATATCTCTTGATTCTTCTCTGCATTCTCTTGGGCATATACTCAGAAGTGGGCGGCTACATCATATGGCAATTCTCTTTTTTAATTTTTTTGGGGACTTGTCATGTTGTTTCCATTGTGATGGCACCATTTTTGCACTGCCACTAGCAGGGCACAACCATTACAAATGTTCACATTTTCTCCAATACTTGTTATTTTCTGCTCTTTTCATGATAGCCCTCTTACTGGTGTGAAGTGGTATCTCAATATAATTCTTATTTGCATTTATTTTCCTAATGGTCAGTGATGTTAAGCACCTTTGCATGTGCTTATTGGCCATTTGTTGTATCTTCTTTGGAGACAGGTCTATTCAAGTCCTCTGTCCATTTTTAAATTGGGTTAGTTTTCTTGTTGTGTTATCAAAGTTTGGGATATTCTGGATATTAACCCTTTATTGGATATATGATTTGGACATATTTTCTCATTCTTTGAGTTGTCTTTTCATTCTGTTGGTGCTTCTTGTGATGTACAACATTTTAAAATCGTTATAAAGCCCTGTTCATCTCTTTTTTCCTTTTGTTGCCTATGCCTTTGATGTCACATTGAGGAAATTATTGACAAATCCAATATCATGAATCTTTGCCCTATGTTTTCTTCAAAGAGTTACATAGTGATAGCTCTTAGGTTTAGGTCTTTTGTCCATTTTGAGTTAATGCTTGCATATGGCATAAGGGAAGTGTCCAAGTTCGCTCTTTTGCGTACATACACCCATTTTCTCCAGCACCATTTGTTGAAAAGACTGCACTTTCCACATTGAATGGTTTGGACACCTTTGCTGAAAACCATTTAACTGTGTGTATGAAGGTTTATTTCTGGGGTCTTTTTTTTTGGTGTTTATTTATTTTTGAGGGAGAGAGAAATAGAGAGCAAGCAGGGAAGGGGTAGAGAGAGGGTAAGACAGAGAACCCCAAGTAGGCTCCATACTGTCAACACAGAGCCCCAAGCAGGACTCAAACTCATGAACTGTGAGATAATGACCTGAGCTGAAATCAAGAGTTGGATGCTCATTGTTGACTGAGTCACCCAGGTGCCCCTATTTCTGGGATCTTAAAGTAATTCTTGACCCATTGGTTTGAGTTGATGATCACAGAATTCCCTTAAGTGAATTCTGCTCTTTGAGACCAGGTGCCAGACACTGGGGCCCCCAGGATGTCCTAGAATACTTGGTTCACCTCACAATCAGTTCATTCACCCATGAACAGCTTTTGGGGGGGGGTATAGCACTTCTTCCTCTATGAAAGATTTATGTTGCATTTTCTTTTATTCTTTTTCTTTTCTTATTGAGAGAGAGAGAGAGTGAATGGGAGAAAGGTGCAGAGGGTGGGGGAGAAAGAGAATCACAAGCAGGCTGCACACTCAGCACAAAGCCCGATGTGGTGCTCAATCCCACAGCCCTGGGATCATGACCTGAGCCGATATCGACAGTCAGACGCTCAACTGACTGAGCCACCCAGGTGCCCCAGTATACTGCATTTTCTGAGCAAATGAGTTAACACATCCCTGAAAATGCTAGCAGACCAAGGTAGGAGCAAGTGGAATGACTATGCCATTATACAAGTGATGAGTGTTAGAAGGTGGGAAACACTGGATCTCTTAATAGTGGATAATGGCGTGACATTTGGGGAAACCTCCCTGACCAAGCCAAGTCCGATCTGAAAGCTGACGGATAATCAGAGTTACTGTCCTTAATTGTCTAAAGAGTTGCAGGAAAATGTGTCAGGCAAAGGAACAATGTGTGATGGAGTCTCCTCTGGCCTTCTGAGCATGCTTTGACAGTACTAAGAGCCCCGCAGAGTTGAAATGATTTTCCCTTATGTGTGTCCCTCCCTAGACCTAGAGTTCCCTGAGGCAGGACTGTGTGATAGTCGCCTGTGCATCTTCCGTGCCAAGCACAGAAATCCCTGTCCTCATGGGAGTGCAGTTCATGCTTAGTTATCAGTGAATACTGAGCTTGTGGCTTTGGTATCTGACAGCTCTTAAGCCAGACATCACCATCCAGTGAAATCTTGACTTTCATGGAGTCTCTGAGACTGTCCTCATAGCTACCTTATGAGATAGGCACTGTTGTCTAGGTTTGAGACCAGAAAACCAAGGCACATAGGAAGTATTTTGTCGAAGATGACATAGTCGTACATAGAGAAAGCAGGATTTGGACCCAGATCTCAGGAGCCTCAAAAGTCATGTTCTTGTAATTATTTCATGCTGCGTCATTCATTGTGCTCAGCCATTGTGGGAAGGGAAAGTAGCTTTCACGGAGAGCCTAGATATCCTGTGAGGGGCTTGATATGTGTGTTACGAAAACCACTAACTTTTACTGAGCACTTAGTACACACTTGGCTCTTCCAAACACATGCAGGTCTTTTTTCATGGAACTCTTGCCTATAAGGTAGGGCCTTTGCTTACCAGTTTTTACCAGCGGGAGAAACTGAGGTACAAAGAGCCTAGGCAACATCACACACCATGTCGGATCCTGTTAGCAATGCAAAGAGAGTGGTTATCATTTATTTTTATTTTGTCTTATTTTATTTATTTATTGAGACATAGAGAAAGAGAGGGGGCACGTGCACACGCAAGTGGGGAAGGGGCAGAGAGAGAGGGAGAGAGAGAATCCCAAGCAGGCTCCATGCAGGGCTTGAACTCACGAGATCATGACCTGAACCCAAGTCAGATGCTCAGCCAACTGAGCTACCTGGCCACCCCGGTTATCATTTATTTTAAAGAAGAGGGATCTCTGAGAGGTTGACATTGATTGTGTTTGCTCTTGGTTTTAAGTCATTTGTATATTATGGAATAACCCCCCCCCCCACCCCGTCGGTCCCTTATCTGCCTCCGAATAATCAGAAGAATCCCTCAGGATGGGGTAGAATCTCTAAGAACCCTCATCTTGAGCAGAAGCGGGGGCATTTTTAAGCCAGCAGTCCTTCCGTGGGGTCTCACATGTTTGATGTTCATTCAGTCTTTCGAGGGTTGATTAAGAGCCCAGCAAAAAGCCAAGCTTCAGAGCTTCTGTGCTCTGAAAGGGTCCCTTGACCCCAGGCACCCCAGCGGCTGGGACAGACACAGTGACCGTGATTTATAGATCAATAAACAGAACCCTTCCCAAGCACGTTTGCCCTCCATCAATGGAGTGAGCCGTGAACTTTCTGCATGTAAAACTTCTTTCTGGGGAATATTCTTGTTTATTCTCAAGAACAGCCTTTGTATGGGGGGTGGGAGGGGGGTGAGAGCAAAGGATGATGTGAGGGATTTCGACCAAAAAGAGAGACTCAGAATCCTCACAGGCACAGACACCACACATTTGGACTTAGAGGGTTGTACCCAGTCAAACACTGTTTGTCTTCTTTTTGTTCCCTTCCCAACGGACAGTGGCTGTTGGTTCATGTGGTCCCCTGGGGAGAGGATTACACATGTAGGAAATGAGACTCTCCTTCCCTCCCGCCTTCCTCCCCACCCCCAACCGGGCGCTGTCGCCACCCCTGGCCCCCTCCAAAAAACCACTAACCCTTTTTTGAGCTCCGTGATGCAATGTGATTTTTTTTTCTGGACAGAGAAGCAACAGTTGTTTCTTTCTCAACCATTTTTTGTTCCAAGACCTCACAAGGCGTGAGGAGAATAACTTCCTGAGGGAAAAAAGCATTTGAGTGTCTGCATCTCAAGATACACAAATCTAAGAACTTAATGGGAGTAGGGTGGAGACAAGGAGTAATGAAAACAAAAGGAAGTCATTCCTGCTACACGGAAATTAGAAAGCAAAACCTTTGTTTTGTTTTCTTTCCTTATTTCTTTTCCTTCTTTTTTCCTTTTCCTTTCCTTTCCTTTTTTCTTTCTTTTCCTTTCCTGCCTCCTTCCTTCCTTTCTTCCTCTCTCTCTCCCTCCATTCCTTCCTTCCTCCCTCCTTCCCTGCTTTCCTTCCTTCTTTCCTCCCTCCCGACGTCTATAAATAACTCTACAGACGTTATATAAGTTCAGCTTTCTTCAGCTTGAAAAACATTCCAAGGCATTCTTTTCCTTTTCTTTTAAAGGTCTAGGTCACTGATTATGGAAGTTGGGATATGGAAGATTCTTAGGATATGTTATTCTAATAAATTCTAGTCTGACTTGTTGTTAAATTATAAATTCTTTTAAGGCATATTTTCCTCCAGTTTCAACTCCAGCAAGTTTTCCCTGTCTGCAATCCTCAGATTACACACCAGCGAGCACTAAAGTGGAGACAGCAGGAGGAGGGTAGATAAGGGGTAGGCGTCACATCCAGAAAATTCCTATAGCCACAAACCTTAGGGGCGCGCAATTAGCAGGCTTCCCAGGAAGGTTATACATCATGTCTAGGACTTTACATTAAAATGACTTTTTACTTGAGTCATTTGTTAGTCCATGACCAGTTCTCCTATCAGATTGCATTTCGTCTTATATTAAGTCAAGGTGATCCGGCACTTAAAAATGGACTTCTTCATTGCACTGCCTGCTCCAGACAAGGTAGAGATGCCTGCAGCATTTTGCTCCATGCCTTTGCAGGAGACTTGAGAATCACAACCTTTTGTCGAAAGTTTTCACTCTTGATTGAATCCAAGGGTCTCCCACAAAGACATGTGATGCACAGATCATGTGCTAAATGCTGATTTTTCTCTTTAGCGTTCCACCTATTCTCCTCCAACTTTAGTCCTAAAAGGATCTGAAATTGAGTGACTCCTGTTGCTCATTCTCTAATCGTTACAAACACAAAAAGCAGAAGAGAGACTCTGTACTCATTAACCAGGAGCGGAGGGAACCTGCGTTAAAAAAAAAAAAAAAAAAAAAAAAAAAAACCCCCACATCCTTGTACTTGGAGGCCAGTTGGATCTTCCTTATATGATGACTTATCCTTTTATGGGGACACAGGGGAAGGCTGGTTAATTACCAAGACTTCGCTGGTAGGAAAACTGAGCCCCCGTATAATTTTATTTATTGCGCCAAGGTACTGTTTGGTTCTTGTGCCACCCGGGATGCAAATGGCCACAGGGTTGGGGTGAGATCCTGCCCTCCACGGGCCAGGACCCCATGTGTCCCATCAATTACGTTCCTAATGCTCTTCCCCAGTACCTCTGTGTTTCCAAAGGCTTAATGCACCTAGGAGTAAATGATTTCTTTCCACGACTGCTTCAAGTGCCAGAAGGCAAGAGAAATTTAAACAGACCTAAGATCAACACTGTGAGTTTACTTGGCCTCCCCATCTACCGACACTGCCATAAATTTCTTTGGCTTCTTAGTTGGGGATTTGAAAGGCCTATAGTCTTGGCAAGGTTTATATAACAGTTTCTTCTATATGGACCACAAACTTGCAGAATCCCCAGCAGTTTTCGGGTATCGTATTTGGTCAGTGGGTCACCGTGAAAAGCCCACAGAAAAACCAACACCAGGGCCAGCCAAACACTTTATCTGGCTTTGGTCTGGTTGGTGGAAATAGCTTGGTCAGCTCCCACTCTGACAGGGTCAGGGTCTTCAGGCCTTTCTTTCTCCCCCCTCTGCCGCCCCCCACCCTTGGGGTTTGCTACATGAGGACGCTGTCTTCCATGGCCCTCACAGAGCCAGGGGCCCCAAGCAATGCTGTAGATGGGAGGGAGCACAAGAAGTGCTTTGTTGGGACATTATACCCTCCAGTGTCATGAGGCTCTCTCGGGGAGCCGCTCCTCGGAGCGCAGGAATGCTCGAGAACAGGAACGGCGCTGGCTTGGCGGTGGCCCTGGGAGGCGTGTCAACCAGTCCGGTGTGCTTGATTCTGTCAAAGGAGGCTTTGTGATAAGAAGGCCCCTCCTCCTCTGCCTGACCACATTTTCCTCTTCACGTTGGCCTGCTGTGGGAATTACATGTGCCTCTTTTCCCAGGTGTGTGGTGGTTGGCGTGGAACATTCTTGCACAGGGCTAGTGGGTGGGTCTTGTAAGTGACTTAGCTCCAAGGGGAATGCAGGTGTCCCTCGCTAAAGCCAAAGAGCATTTCCTTCATGAGAAATGATCCTTTTCAAATGAAGGCCTCCCCTTGAAACACGTTTTCTGCTTCGTATGGGGACACTCAGAACTCTGAGAGTCAATGTTGAATGTGAGTTCTCATGTACAGAGAGCCACGTCTTAGGGGCTGAAGGCCAAGAATGTAAAAACTGACCAGCAAGAGATGAGCCTTGATACTCAAGTACCAGAGTGATGTGTGTACTCACAGGAGGCCCTTATCTTTCCTGCCGCTGGAGAAAATACACAACTATGGGACTTGACTCTGGCTTTGGACAGACATTTTGAGTTTTATACTCCTAGCTAGAAAAATGGTGAGGGTTGATCTTGTATCTCTCCTTTGTCATCCAAGATGGGCTGCAAAGGGAATTTCTAGTCAGTCAACTTGACCAGCAAGATGGGGAAGGAGGGCCAGGAGGTTCTTGAGTTGAAGACCAGAAGGAGATGAACTTTGCACTGTACCAAAACTTACCTTCCTAGAAGGAAGCCGCAACATAAAGATACAAAGATGTTGCAGGAGACCAATTGGAAACCCTTGGTTCACAGTATTTGGCCAGAGAGAGACGTGTCAGGAGAGAAATGACAGACACTGAAGTAATGCATGGCTGCACAGGTGTTTCTGGTTTGTTCACTCATAATTCAAGGCTCAGACAGTGTTCAATTAAGTCAAAGTCTTCCATTGAAAATTGATTCAAGGCTATACTCTTCATGTGTCTGCTTCTCCACCTGGAAAGTCACCGCCTGGGGGTTATTATTCTTTAGGTATAAGTGAGGAAGAAAAAAATTATAATTGGGATTCCAGTTTGGATCAATAACTTATAATTTTTTAAATCTTTTTTTAATGTTTATTTATTTTTGAGAGAGAGAGAGAGAACAAAAGTGAGAGCCAGTGCATGAGCAGTGGAGGGACAGAGAGAGGAAGATCCAGCATCCAAAGCAAGCTCCAGGCTCTGAGCTGTCTGCACAGAGCCCAGCTCGGGGATTGGACTCACCAACCGTGAGCTGAAGTCAGACGCTTAACTGACCGAGCCACCCAGGCACCCTAACTTCTAAATTAAAAAAAAAAGAGTTGAACTGTTTAAAAACTGAAATCTTAATAGAAAGCAGATATAAGTTTGGTTTTGGAGGGGTACTTGCCTCTTCTTTGTTCCCAAAACACCCATGGCTCTATAGAAGAGAATGTGGAGGCTGGTATTAAAAATTTTTTTTTGTTTTTTTAATTTATTTTTGAGGGACAGAGAGAGACAGCGTGAGCAGGGGAGGGTCAGAGAGAGAAGGAGACACAGAATCGGAAGCCGGCTCCAGGCTCTGTGCTAGCTGTCAGCACAGAGCCCGACGCGGAGCTTAAACCCACAAACTACGAGATCATGACCTGAGCAGGGCAAAACCGGGTCCAGACGCTTAGCCGACTGAGCCACCCAGGTGCCTGAGACTGGTGTTTTAGATAATTATTTTTAAAACTGAATCTGTACAGAAGCCTTGGAGCACGTATCCTCAGTCAGCTGGTTCCCATGGGGCATAGCTCACAAAGCTTATAGCCTCAGCCCTCCCTTCTGGAGATGAAGCATCTGGACCCAGTTTTGCCGTGTGTGGTGATGTTGTGAATGAACGTTACCTGGCTCCGCTGTAACAGGAAGGTCACAATGTGCACCCACATGCCAAGAGCATGAAAACTGTGGAGCTCATTCTCTCAAGCCTCTCCTGGGCTGGGAGTACCTGTTATGGCCCATCTTTGATTCCGGAAGTTGCTGGGGTCTACTAGTAACTGGTTTGCAAGGCATCAGAAACAGATTGTCTTACAATTTTGCCTATTGAAAATGTCAATAGTCATGTCCTATCCTTGTGGAATTCTTCTGACCCCAAATTCACTTAATCTGCGGAGACTATTAGCAAAAGCAAAAGAGGGCATTTAGGGTGTTTTTCTGATTTCGTGCATGTGCTAGCCCTTCCTGAGGATTGCATGTCTATCTCCCTAATTTGAGATGCGATTAAAATGGGTTGATTTTCAAATAGAATAAATATCCCTGCCCCGTGTCAGCCCTCGGTTGTGCATGTGACACGTTACCCATCTTACCTTCAGTTCCTCTTGTGAGGCCAATGCGTCTGGAAGCCAAGTTCCTACAGATTCTTGAAAATACAGAGTCAGCCCTAGGACGGGGGTAGCTGGAAGCGAAACAGGCAGGTTAGCTAAGGCGGTGCAGGTCTTGTCTAAGGGTCTGTAAGTCTAGTGTGGATTTTCACTTCCTAATAAATTTGGAACCCACTTATGTCTCCAAAAGTACGTAAATATGGATAACATGACTCTGCCTTAGAGAACTGCATGGTTCTGTCCTATTTAGGATTTTCTTCCACTTCACGGAAATTGCGTGTGAAAATGTGTAATGAAATTTCATTTTCTATGGAGATTTGACTCGAAAGTGAGTATTTGAGGCAAGAAGTGTATGTAGTGTAATCATCCTTGACAACCCCTTATGATGCATATAAAGCACCATAATATGTTGGGATTAAAGTTTTGCTATATAGTAAAGCACAGTATATGATCAAAATCAGACATGCCAGAAAGTCATGTACTTCTTCTATTTTTTAATGTTTGTTAATTTTTGAGAGAGGGAGAGGCAGAGTGTGAGTGGGGGAGGGGCAGAGAGAGAGGGAGACACAGAATCCAAAGCAGGCTCCAGGCTCTGAGCCTGATCCGAAGTCGGCTGCCTAACTGAATGAGCCCCCAGGTGCCTTGAGTCATATAATATTTCTAATTGCACAAATGAACAGACCCGTGTGAGTGTGTGTGCCGAGATGTCGTTATGCCCTGCTGTCACAGGCATGTGCGTGTGTGGCCCACACAGGCCTTGGGGCCGTGCTGAATAATTGCTCTGTATTCACATCCTGCCACGCCCAGTCTTTGTTTATCCGTCATCCAGTATCTCATAGCTTCTTGGCGTCTGGTTCACTTTCCTTGATACGAAGGCTAAGAGGGCACAATCTTTTATTTAGCTTAGTTGTCAGGTTTTTAATGCCTTCTTCTGATGCAAAGAACTCATTTGGTAGAGTCAGAAACCAGCCTCGTAAAAGAAAGGTGAGCACATGTTAGGCCAAATAGAGAGAGGTGGATACCAATTTCGAGGGCTTCTGTCTGGCATTTGGGGAGAAGGCGGGGCAGGGAGAGGTCTCCCACACGCACTGGATTTAGATGTGGTCTTGCTCACAGCGCCGAGAGGCGGGCTCCCAGCCGCTCCCCAGCGTGCCGTGCAGTTAAGGGGAATCACTTGAAACCTCAAGGGAGCTTTTGTTTCTTGGCTCTTGGGAGCCAGACGGTTGAAAAGACCTGCATACCTGCTTGTAAATGTTCTTGTTGCCTCTGGCATTGACCTCTCCAGGATTCTGTTGCTTGGAAAGAAAGTTAAAATTCACTA
The DNA here is from genome assembly GCF_006229205.1 of Suricata suricatta. Taxonomy (NCBI): domain Eukaryota; kingdom Metazoa; phylum Chordata; class Mammalia; order Carnivora; family Herpestidae; genus Suricata; species Suricata suricatta. Next base: position 16,158,729 of record NC_043705.1, read on the forward strand.
CATTTATACGGTATTTTGCAGCCTGAAAGGCACACTCACATCCTTTTTCTTACCTGACCTTCCGCATGACCCTGCGTCAGTCATTGTGGGATAGAGTTGTTGCCCCCACTTGACAGATGAGAAGACAGAGTCTCAGAAAGGCCAGATGGCTCCCCTAGGCTACCTCAGCCAGTGAGTAGTGGGGCTGAGCTAGAACCCCAAACTTCGGGTCACTTCCCACTTACCAGGCAAGCTTTTCATTTATCAGGAGGTCCGCCTCTCTGTTGTGGGTGCAGTGGGTTGTTCAGGGGCAGTCTGTTTCACACGGCCCTCAGGAGAAGGGGTATTTCTCAGGCTACAAACTTGTAAGCATTATGGCTCCATTTCTTGGATTGGTTTTTCTCTTCACCTGACAACCATACCCAGTCTAGTCACTTCTGATCTGTAACGTTAAGGGTAGAGTCAGTCCCGTGAGGGTTGTCGACGTGGTCTGGCTTCAGCTAAGATGTGCCATGTTCCTTGGGCCTTAGCTGGTCTTTCCTCTCCAAGCTGGCATCTACTACGCTGAATGAGGCCTCGCCAGCCCCCAGCCGCCGTCTTGCATGGGCTGGTTGCCCTGACCTCAGGACCTCTTGAACAACTTTTTCCCCCTTTTCTCTCTCATTCCCACCAGCATCTAGCTTGCTTTCCAGAAGCACGGAGACAAAAGGAATTCTCAGTGGGTTGGGGTCCCCTCAGGACCCATGGTGAGAAACAGGCCCCCTTTTCTATACACAACTGCTCATCCCCCCCCCCCCCGCCTGGGCAAAGTATCTCCCCCCATATTATGGCCACTCACGAATTTCTCAGCTTGTTCGCGCTCTCACCAGCTCTAAGGATCACTATTTTGAGTGGGGCAGAGAGATTGAACCTCAGAGAGATTAGTTTGGTTTGATAGCCGTTGCTTCTTCTGAATTTGGAAACTCATAATTTGCCTCACTGTTCACCCATCCCTTCCTGAAGCTGTTCTCTCGTGGGGGCCGCATGGCTAATGGTTCCCACGGGAGATGCTCACAGGGTCGCCAGGCTAAACACACACACACATGCACAAAAGAAAAGAACCTAACATGCTTAATATATCAAATTGTTATCTCACCACAGTAATAAGTATATAGAGATTTGATACATGGCTATTAAATAGAAAACATATACGATCACATAACATTAGTTCCCTTCCAAAAGCCAAAGACAAATGGTCCATCAAAAGGTCTGTAAAGTTACAGCTGAAACAGTCTTGCAAATAATATGTGCCCCAGGAACCATTAAAACATGCATCATTTTAAAGGGCAATGTAAAAAGTAGAACCCTCAGATGGGAATTTCACATTTGGTAAAACCTCGGTATCTCAAGTTGAAAAGTAGGAAATTCCAAATGGTCAAGCTTTAGTCTAACTGCCTTTGCAACAGCCATGTTTAAAAATTGTTAGTAGCTTGTCAGTCCTTAAAGTGGATTTTTAGTGTTGGGAAAGAGATTTCCCAACACTTAGAGATGAAATTTATGATATATGTATCACTGAATAAAAAATGCAGCATGTCACTTTTGAGGCATACTGATTGATGCAGAATTGACTCCGATAAATGCAGTGTATGGCTATCTTCCAGTAAATGCTTTCAATGTTAAAGAGTTCCATACAATAGATTTCCATTTTCAAAATCACATCATTTTTACTTACAGGATTTCTAAAAACAGGTACAGCCACTTCCAATCAGCTGCCTGGCGATAATTTAAGATTCACTTTCCATTAAGTTGTGAAAGTTTGACCAGCACATGGCAGAACTTCATTGCTTTGGTAGCTTGATCTAGAAATCACTGTTTCTAGGACTGCCAAGGATTATGCCATCAGTTGCTGTGGGATGAAGCGGGGAAAACCCACCCTGAACTTCTCCTACAGTTTGGAGCCACATCATTTGGAAAACAGAGATAGGTCTTGGGCCAAACTCCTTTCCATGACTACATGCTTGGAACAAGAAGGTTCTCTGTGGCTGGAGAATTGATTGATTGCTTGATATTTATTGAGGACCCATGGTGGGTTTGGTACTCAGTGAATATGAGTACGTCAATAGTTTCTTTCTCAACCAGAAACATGATGCCTCAAGATGCTGCCTTAAGTACTTTCCAAACTTTTCTACCTGGAGTCCTTCCTATCAGGATGCATATAAACTATAAATTAAGTAAATTATCAGAAGTCTGTTGTCCTTCACCTGGTGACCTCAAATATGTCTCAGTCCTGAGTTCAACCTCTGAGCATATTTGGAATTGCCTTTCATCATCAGTCAGGTCTTTGGAAGCCAATCCTGCCCTGACCTCCACGGCAACCATTGGTATATTTCAGAGCGAACATCTTCTGGAATCCAAAGGAATCTTACAATTTCTACCACCAGCAGGAACAAGAGCCCAGGCATGGCAAACCTAATGGATGGTCTGTTCTTCTAAAATGACTGCCCAGGAGGATTGCTCTCCTGTGGGCTAGATGATTTCATTAATTGGTGTCTAACTCATAAGTCTAAGTTATTTATTGTAAAACCAAATAGGGACCATATGACTTTGAAGATCTGATCAGACCGGGCTGTGTGGGCCAGATACTGAGCAGAGCAAGCTTCCCAGCATTAATCTGTCACAGCCCATTTTTCACTTGCTAAATCAGCTTTATGCAAATATTCCTCCCAGCCTGGAGGCTCACCTAGTCAGGACTCCACTCCCTCCTCTCCAACATCTGTGGATGTTTTGAGATACGGGCACATAAACTTAAGTCTTCAGATGTGCACTTAGAATTCTAGAGTAAAAGGAAATATTAGCAGTCATCGTGTCTAAGCCCTGATTCACATATGGTGAAACTGAGGGGAAGTGACTTGCCCAAGATCACAGGGCCAGAACGACACCAGTGGGAGAAAATTGTAACTGCATCAGTTATGCATGCATAGGGTGAGAAAGGGCCCAATGCCTTACCTGCCCTTTGGAAAATACCCTTCTCCTCCCAGATGCTTTCCACCCCCCCAACTCAGTTTATTGGATGGGTTATTAAAGGAAAACAGTCTAAGTAAACCAGCATGCAAAAAGTAATACACATCTTGGAAAATTCCTCCTCTTGTACTCAGAAGTAACTACTCTTAATAGTTGGTGTGTGTACTTCCACTCTATTTTTTAAAGATGCTTAAAAATTTTTTTTAATTTATTTTGAGAGAGGAGCAAAGAGTGTGAGTGGAGGAGGGACAGAGAGAGGGAGAGACAAAATCCCAAGCAGTCTCTACCCTGACAGTGCAGAGTCCAATGTGGGGCTCAATCTCACAAATCATAAGATGATGACCTGAGCCGAAATCAAGAGTCGGACGCTTAATCGACTGAGCTGCCCAGGCATCCCTCGACTCTAATTTTAACCAAGGGATAGAAAGCAGAAGAGTTTTTGTAAAGTGTTGATTGCATGAGAAAGGGGGAAAGTCACAGAAATATGAGATTTCTTGAGTCCTTTCAACGAATACCATTTAGATTTCGCCCTTGTTGTATAGGAAACCCTAGGGCTCTTTAGAACATGGTTCTGCCTCTGGTGTATGTAAACCTGGAGTTCTCGTTTGAGTCCTGGTTCTTTTATGATGAACTCAGGTCTCTGGTCTTAAAAATCGTATCTTTCTGTCACAAATCTTGTCCTGTGGGTATTTGCTCTACTGGTCCATTGACTCCTGACACCAACTACCCAGAGTTAGACTTTACAGGTTGAAGGCGCCATCCTTCACAGATTTCCCTCAGTTTAGACACTCACCACAAACTCAGAGTCCCCAGGCCACCTGCACTTTTAACAAACAGGTTACAAATTTAAGGGTTGCCCCTCCCCCCTCGTTTGGTAACTTGAATAAGCTAGAATGACTCACAGAACTCAGGAAAGTGCTTTACTTGGGATTATGGTTTTATATGATGAAAGGTTGCATATCAGAACCAGCCAAGAGAAAGAATACACAGGTGAGGTCCGGAAGTTCCCAAATGGAAAGCTTCTGTGTTCTCAGTGAGCATTGCCCTCTGACACATCAGTATATGACAACCAGAGAAATTTGCCACAGCTTTTATATCCAGAGTTTTTATTGGGGTTTCATTACACAGGCATGACTGAATCATCGTAGACATGGCTTGATTTCCCATCCCTTTCCCCCTAGACAGAGCTGGTAACCGTGGCATAAAGCCCCACCCTTTAATCACATGCTTGGTCTTTCTGGCATCACCAGCCCCATCCTGAGGTACCTCATCAGCATAAACCAGAATGTAATGGGGTGGGGGCATGCACCACGAATAGCACAGATGCTTACCACTGAGGAAACCCTAAGTGTCTAGAGGAACCAGGGACAAAGGTCAGCCAAATGCCTTATTACTTGGACCTGCATAAAGCATCACTCCTTCCTTTCAGGCCCTCATTTCCAAGGTATATTTTTAACACTGGATCAAGAAATGGGTTCAACTGACAGGAAGTAGGAATGGGTACAAGTAGGCATCATGTCTTTGGGTTATCTGAAAAGCCAGAGATCTTGAACGTTAGGTGCTTGTCAGCATTATTCCCCATCTGTGGGGAGGGGAAGGGGGGGTTCTTCCCAGTCAAGGTTCTTACTCAAGACCTCTGATAGACTGACCTCAGCTAGCGATTGGGTAGACACACCCCTGATTTTCTCAGTTGCCTGGAATGCCTGAAGGCTCAGCATTGGGCTTGTTGAAAATTTGTATTTTTTGGGGCACCTGGGTGGCTCAGTCCATTGAGCATCCGACTCTTGATTTTGGCTCAGGTCATGATCTCAGGGTCCTGAGATTGAGTCCCCTGAGGGTTCTTTCTCTGTCCCCCCTGCCCCTCTCCACCACTCTCATGCAGATACGTGCACTCTCTCTAAATAAAAATAAAACAAACAACAAAACAAATCAAATCTGTACTTCTGTCCCTCACTGGTGATCTTGATCATTAAGTTTTCTAAATTGGGCACTAAGCAAGCCCTTAGGCTGAGCATGTGGTAGGGAGAAAATTCTAAAAGAGAGTCTCTTGTAGCTTCATTTCTGAGCTGTGTTATTTTTTTTTCCTTCTAGAATAGCATCTCCCCATTCCCCCTCCCCAAAATGCTAAGAGGAAGAAGTGTATGTTTTAGGAAAGGGTAGTGCAGGGTAGATGCCGGAGTGGGGTGGGGGCCTTGGATGCATCAAGAAACACACACACTTCTGTTTCTGGAATCAAAATCGCCAGCAGGTCCTAGAACTTTACATTCTTTTTGTCTAGCACTCCCTCTAGTGACACCAGAATTCTCTCAGGTTACAATTGGACACATGGCAGAAAGTGACAACCATCTTTAAGGAGCCATAACATGCTATGAGTTTGGAGAAAGGAGTGATTGCTTTCATTCAGAAGTAAACTCGACCTGGAATCGAAATGCTCAGAGTGTAAGAGAAAGTATCACATTCTTTGGGACCTGGAAGGAAGGAGAATGAGGGGAATAAAGAGTTAACATTGTAAATGAGATTCTGACTTTATAACGAGAAGTCATGGAGGATAAGAGTGAAAAGGATCCAAATTTCAGGATCCATGGAAGGCCAGGTCAAGGATAATGGGGAGCAAATAATCTGTGTTCTCTTCTGAGATTTTGTGCTTTGTCCTTTGACTTCTGAGGATTGTGGGCTCGACCTCATTCATCCCCCATCCACCAGGCAGGAATGTATGCAAACTGTCAGAGGCAGATGCGTGTTTATCCAGTGATCTCAAGGCTCTGTAGGAAAGAAAGTACCATTGGATCATGGGGTGCCTCCAAATCCATGCTTTGGGTCTGTATCTGAGCCTTCTTCATTTGTGCATGGGAAAAAGTGGTATAAAATTGGGCACTGATAACATTTGGCCATGCCCAAACGCCAACTTGAATGTGAAAAACAAGGTTTCACAGACTTCACTCAAAATGCCTCTCATGTCTATGCAGAGAAAAAGTGGCCAACTTAATTTTGTTTTGATTTTCCCTGATGTGTGACTTGATCTGTGGGCTGGATTTCCAGAGCCACAGTTGTGCCAAACCCCATTAGTGCTTAAGGCATAGTCATGCCCAAATATGGAGGGAGCTCTCGTGTTTTGTGTTGACCATGTGCCTGGGCCCAACTGTCCAATCCAGGGCAGACTGCTCGCCAGGGCTCTAACAGACACAACATAGACAAGCATTATGTGATCTATAAACAATTTTGCCTGAAATGAAAGCATGTGAATAGCTCAGCTGGTAGGTTTGTGAGCAGGGAGTATGATGTAGCCTGTGAATGGCTGCTCTGCTCCTAAAATTGCCTTCTAGTTGTTTCCTGCAGGCTTTCATCTCCGCCTGCACAGCAAGGATAAGGAGGCGCTGGACTCCTCTTTGGGGCTTCTTGATTCCATTGTCTTCAAGACAGAAATAGATAAGGAATAATATGATAGAAACGAGACTAGAGACTAAAAAAGAAGATACAGAAAAGGAAGGAGGGATAGAGGGAAGGAAGGAGAAACAGACTCAGGATGAAGGAAATAGAATGGAAGTAGGATAAAGGGAGGGAGGACTGAAGAGAAACAGAGAAGAACTTAGGTAGGAGCAGAAATGAGGAAAACCCCTAGGACTTAGCAGAGTCCAGCAGGGCTCACCAACCAGTGTACAAGGCCTCCATTACAAGAGATATCCCAGGAGATCTTTGGAGAGTCCACAAGTTCCATAGCATTGAGAGAGGCTGGCTGGATTGTCTTCCTTCCCCCTGCTCTAGTGTGGCTCTGTGTAAATCACTTCAATCCAATGGCACATTTGCCAGTATTGATTTAAGAGGATCAACACCCAACACTGTGCTAAGTATGGATATTTGTACTGGGCTTAAATGCAGGTTTTCTAGAACTGCAGTCCGGAAATCTACTTCCTGATGTTGCTGGCCTTGATACATCTCAGCTCCACACTACCCAAAGAAATTAGTCGGGGATAGTCAATATCTATGTATTATTGGTGTATGTGTTGTGGGGAGGGTTCTTTGGATTATTTCTCCTTTCCCTAAGCCATGCACCCCCCAAATGTCTCATATTTAATGTTGCCTGATACATACTTGTATGAGTGAAGCGTTTGTCTCCTGTAGAGTTTTATATCTGCCTACAAAGATCCACCTTCATTGACCCATTTGCGCAAACAAACACTATTGACCCCTGAGTATTTATGTCTCTGTACTGGGCAGTGTTCAGAGGGGAAAAGCTCTCTGCTTTCCTAGACTTGCAGGCTGGCTAGCTTGGGCTCAAGGTTGCTTCTTTCTACTTCTATTACTTAGTTCTATAGACTCTTTTACTACATACAGACCTTCCCCCAAATAATTCTGTTTCATGTTTAAAATCTCTTAAAATTATTCCTTCCAAGTTTCACCTTGCAGTATTCATTCTCTTATCATTTCAGGGGGAAAAAGCAATTACTCAGGGATTAGGGCTGAGGATGGGCTCTCCTCACTAAGTGTGCCGACTTAATCTCTCCCAAACTTTTTTCCTCATCTATAAAATGGGTATGAGGAAAAGTTTAAATGAAATGGCCCATTGGGTCCTTTGCCCATGACTGGTTCTAGTAAAAATCCAAAGATACCTCTGATTCCATCCCAGTGTGGGATAGTCCCAGATGGCATAGTTACCTGAATGATTCAAGAAAAATATGGACAGGCTAGAGCACTGGGCTGAAATTACCAAGAAGAACTTAAACAGGACTGGTCATAAAATTTCCTCTTAGATGAAAAATAATTACTTAAATTTTAATTGATGAAAGGGGCTCATTCATGGTGAGAGGGTCTAGGAGCATCAGTTGATTTAAGTCAATGATCCTAGGATAAGGCTTGGCCACTAATATATCTGGAGAGGTTCTGAGTGCCATTCATACATGATATTTCAGAAAAGAGAAGTAATTTAGGTCATAGCACCCCTAAATGATGTGTATGTCACTGGACTGAGGTCTGAAAAAGTACAGACAAACTAAGAATATTCCGAGGAGGGAGAGACAGTGGGGACAGGATTTGGAAGCCTGATCTTCTGGAAAACAGTATAGCACATTGATTAATAGCATGGGCTTTGAAAGCGGAGAGACCTAGGTTCTAGCACTAGATAACTTTCTTACTAAATGAATCATCTTAAATAAGTAATTTAACTTTTCTAATTTCTTCATCTTTACAGTAGATATGAAGTGAGATAATATATTTATTAAAGTTAGATCAGTTGCTAGTAAGGTAGGTCTACTAAGGTGAGACCTACTAGCAAAAAAAACCCTCTGCCTTCTCAGTGACCCATTGCAATTAAAATGTATTTCTTGCCCATATCATGGTCACATGTGGGGTACTGCCTTCCATGGGCTCATTCAGGGACCTGGGATCCTTCTGCCTTAGCTTCACCTTAAGATGAGGAGAGAGGCCATTTTCTTCTTCACCCCTTCAGCAGGGAAGTGACACAAATCATTTCCAGAAATAGTCCATGGTCAAGAATTCATTTCTGTAGTCACATGTAACTTCAAGGGATTCTGAGAAGTATATATACTCTGCGTCAGGGAGGAAATGGAACGAATTTTGGTGAACATGCAGTGGTGTCTGCCACATTTCAGTGTGTGCTCACCGGTTGCCCACCTCTGTCTTCTTTCATGCTCACCTCTTTCCCAAAGGAGACAACTTCAAATCCCACCCAGTGAGAGCATCTGGCTTGGAGTCCAGGATCTCTGGGATGTCTCATCCTTTCTATTCTCAAAGAGACTCCTCACGGTCTCATGCTCTATGAAAAGCCCTCTGTCCATTGTTCTCCACCGGGGTGCTCTGGCTCTAATGTCCGACACCTTGCAATGCCCCTTAACCTCCGTGAACACCCCTAAACGACATTGACAGGGATCCCTTGCAGGCTCTTCTGCTCCGGGTGGTGTTATGTTCAGGTGTCTGAAGGATGTTCAACATTTAAGCAACTCAAAGAGTTTTTACTTTTGTTTTTTTATCCCAGGCTCAGGATCTCTTTGCCTGTAGAATGATCTTAGAAGCTCAGGAGGCTTCCGATCTCCTTGCTTCCTCAGTGACACTGGTAACTGCGCTGGTACCCACACACAGAATTGTTTGTTACACGTTATTCTCACACTTTCATAAATCTTAACTTTCTTGTTTCCCATGCCTCTCTTAACTAAGTGGCAACTTCACTGAGGTCTCTATTGAAGGGGGACAATACATCTTTAATCTGGCTTTTACACTGGACGGAGTCACTTTATTCACCTGGGAAGTCTTGCTGGGTCATTATCACCAAAGTGTTCTTCAATGTCATCTCTTACTCTTTGGGAGAGAGAAGCATTCCACCTTCCCAACCTTATGAGGTCTTTGATCTCTGGACTTTCTCTGTTCCCTCCAACCTTGCCTGAAAATGGACCAGTTCCTTCCTGAGCCTATTTCTTTGTGGCAATACCTTGCTAAAGCCAGTGAGTAGCCCGTGTGCACCACCACTCTGAACCTTTCTATCCTTTCTGTGGCCTCTAGAACTGGCCATGAAGTCACTCCATACATTTCAGGTTTTTGTTACAGCAGCATCTGACTTCTATGACCAATTTCTGTATTAGTTGGTGTAACTCTGGCTGCTGTAACAGCTAAAGTTCAAATTCTCAATGGCCTCACCTAGGAAAATTTATTTCTTACTCACACCCCCAGTCTATTGCAGGTGTCATGGTGGCCATCCTGCTCAGGGGCACGGGTTCCCTGCACCTTTTGTACCCCCACCCACCCCTAGGACTTCAGAGTCCTCTCCATCCTGCTGGCGGATGGCCAAGACATCCTACTGGAGCGGGGAAGGCATCTCCAACATGCAGTCCATTTCAGTTACTGTTTCTGTTACCACATCCTTGAAAACAATAGATGAAGGAAATGATACATAGTTGTCACCTGCATTAAAGTCTTAGGGAAAACATGACAACAGTTTTCTCATGCACCATAATAGAGGAATTGGGCTAATTCCATGTAGCTCCAGAAGGAAAAATGGGGAGCAGCAGGTGAATGAGACAGTTTTCCATGTAAGGTCAGGAGAACTTTCTTATAATTAGGGATGAGTCCCAAAGGCAGTCCTGCCTTGATGATAGCAAGTGCTAGGACACCTGGGTGGCTCAGTCACTTGAGCCTCTGACTCTTGATTT
>NC_043705.1:16168964-16172976 GCF_006229205.1 Suricata suricatta
TCCCTCAAATAAACGTAATAAAGAAAGTAAGTGCTAGTGTCTGAGACTATAAGAGCAGAGGCTGCTACTACGTACCTTTGAAAGAAGATTCCTGCTTCCGGGGCCCCTTCCCACGGTAGGACTCCTGAGGCCTCTTGCAACACGAATATTTCCTTTTCTGTTTCTGAGACAGTGGACAGAAAGGACTTTGACGGTTTCTATCTCCAGCAGTGTGTTGGTTTCGGAGATTATCTCTCCTAAGCTAGTAACTACAGTTTCTGCCTTTGGACACATTAACTCCGTCGTTGACCATCCGCTGTTGGTCGAGTGTTCTGTCTGCTGTGTATGTGGGGTGCTGATCATCCCAGGATAGTTTCCAGGTGGGCTCCTTCAGCCCCGCAGTGCGTTTGGTCATGGCAGGAAATGGATTGTATCTCATACTTCCACCCACCCAATCGTTCAGGCCTGGGTCTTGGCAGTTATTCTGGAATCTTCCATCTTACTCCCGCATCTGACCCATCACCAAGTTCTTGCTCTTCATTTCTTAATGTTTTCCACATCCATCCACCTCCGTTCATTCTCCCTTCTATCACCCTGGAACGGGCCACTGCAATCTCTCACCAGCTTCTCTCTAGTTCGATTTTCACTCAGGAGCCAGGCTAAGTTTTTGGATAAGCGCTCCTGGTGTAATCCAGGGTCCCCGTCAGTGGTACAAGATCTATCACAGTGCTTGATTTTTCATGACCACATTTCTCTTAATTTCGATGGCCCGTCCTTCCAGGCTGATCGTGCCTCTATCCTCAGGTGTTCTTGAGGGTTTCCAGCCTCCTGGAATTGGCAGTCTTAGGGCATCCTACAGACAGTCTCTGGGGTGAGTATTGCCCACATTTCTCTGCCCTCGGGGCTCTAGGGGGCTGCTGAAAGCATGTTCCCATAGACCCACTGTTCTAACACCTGCTCACCACCCCTTTTCTCCAACTCTGAAGGGATCTGTTATTCTGAGCTGGAGGGACGCCCCCATCTGCATCTTCCTTCTCCCTCCAGACCCTCTAGGCCTCTTTTTACAAATCTCCAAGGTTCACTAAGTGCTTACCTAGGCTTTGCAAATAAAAGCCAGGTATGTTTGCAGGGTGTAACTTCTTACCTACAAACAACACAGCTCTGCTACTGTGACTGGAAGCACAGTCAGATACCTGTCGTAAAAGGAGAAGGATCAAGAAGAAAAGGCGAGGAAGGCAAAAGAAAGCTTAGACTACGATTTCAGAATATCCTCAAACCCCATGTGCCGATCTATTTGTGTCCCGTCCCCACTTCATTGATTCTTCTTGCCCTTGGGATCAAATTCAGGTGATCTCTTGCGGTCTTGGGGGCCTCTGCATCAGGTCATCGCTGCCCACCTCTACGGCTCCTCTGACCTTTGTCCCTTCTGTCGCAGACACCCTGGAGGGTCCTCCCCGCCTGCAGTAAACCGGGCCTGGGGTCTCTCAGTACCCTGCTCCTCCCCGACCTGGTCCCTCCCTCTCCTGGCTGACTGTGAGCAGGCTCCAGGTGTGGGTCACAGCACAGGCTCCTTGGGGAGGCTGTCCTGTCCCCGACAAGATTCGGTCCCTTGTTCTGGGATCTCAAAGCAGACCCTGAGCTTTCCTTTCCCCTCCTTTCCCTCCACCGTGTGTGAAACTGAGTGTCATGGTTCTCATTCAGTGTCTGTAAGTTCCAGTCAGTGCCTTTGTCTGTAAATTCCCGAGGCTGCTAATGGTGCTGAGTGCAGTAGCACAGGGCACTCCAGTAATGCCTTAGAGAGCCATTGTACTACTAGGTAACATGGTGCACCTAAGGGCTATAGTGTGTGTGTGTGGGAGAGGGGGGGGGAGGGAGGGAGGGAGAGAGGGAGAGGGAGAGGGAGAGGGAGAGGGAGGGAGGGAGGAGTGTGAGTTTGTCTTCTGGCTTATCTGTGTCCCACCCCCTTCGTTTCCCACTATGGAGCTATAAATACGGATTTACATTGAAACTAAGCCCATATAGGAAGCACTTTGCAGACACTGTTGGACTCATCCTCAGTAGAGACTTACTTTTCATTCAGACAACTCTCATGTTTATTCTTGGACTCCTTCCTACAAATGTCCCCATAGCCTCGTTTCTGTGGGAGCAGAGGAGAGGCGGGGAGGGTTCATTTTTGTTCACAGAAGCCATGGACCCTAGAATAGCAGGGCTCTGGAAGCAAGCACGTTGAAGCTCGACTATGTTTAGGGAACGTACAATTGTTTTTAACACGTCAGGAGCTTGTTGCAGAGATCTCTGCTATATGAAAAAAAAAAAAGAAAAAAGAAAAAAAAAAGAAAGAAAGACGAAAGAAACAGGAAATGAAAAAGTCAGCAGACAGAGGGTCAGACAAAGTTCCAAAGGCTTCCAACATCAATATTTTTTTAAGGGAGAAAAAAAGCCAACTTTTTTTAATGAAAAGAAAACACTGTTTTATTAACTGATGATAGCTTTATGACAGTTGTGTGATCTGGTCTATAATTTCTAAGTCATTCTTGAATTTGTCCCTCTGGAATCTCCTTACAGTTGCTCAGAAACGAAATCCCAACAGCATGATTTCTGCGTCGCTCACTGCCAGCCAGGGCTGGGGGCACAGTTCTGGTCCCATCGTCCTGCAGCTGTGAGACGCGTGCGAGGACATTCCCACACCCTGGTGTCACACCCTCCCAGGGAACCCGCTAACACAGAGTGCAAAAGCAGAACACAATTGTTCGGGTCCCACCACATAAATAACCCTGTAATGCTGTTCCGGGAGACATTGTCTCTCTTTTTTCTCTTCTCGTCTTTAATGAGTTCCCTTTAGGCAGAATCAAGCCCTAGGCATTTCCAAAATGGAACACTGAACATCCCGTAGTTGAAAAAGAACAATGCAGTCATTCTAAGATGTGTTTTTCCTGGAAGTAAGGACATATTAAAGAGAGAATCCTTTGAAATTAGGAAGGTATGCATTGCAACCACGAGGTTATTTCTTCTTTTATGGCAGATGCGTGAGTGCTGTCTATGGCAGGGACAAAATTCTACCGAAATAAAATAATTATAGACTTGACAGAGTCTTGTATATAAAGACAAAAAAAGTGCACTAAGATTTTAGGGGCGCTTGAGTGGCTCAGCAGGTTGAGGGTCCCACATCGGGCTTGCTGCCGTCACCCTGTCAGTGTAGAGCCTGCTTCTGGGTCCTCTTATCCGCTTGCTCTATGCCCCTCCCCTGCTTGCACATGAGCTCTCTCTCATTCTCTCTCTCTCTCAAAAAAAATAAATCATTAAAAAAAAAAGTGCACCAGGATTTTACTCTTACTTCTGAAAAAAAATTTCATATATATTTTTTTTAATGTTTATTTTTGAGAGACAGAGACAGAGCATGAGCAGGGGAGGGGCAGAGAAAGAGAGAGAGACACACACACAGAATCTGAAGCAGGCTCCAGGCTGTCAGCACAGAGCCTAATGCAGGGCTCGAACCCACAAACCGTGAGATCATGACCTGAGCCGAAGTCAGATGCTCAACCCACTGAGCCACCCAGGTGCCCCAGTCTCACTTCTGAAAATTTACCTAATGAAAATCCTCAAGTTGGAGAAGCTTTATGCACAAAGATACCCAATGTAATTTTATTTAAAAGAGGGAAACAATCTAATGCTTTTAAGAAAATCATTTGCTTAATGCCATATTGTGCAACCATTTGAAATAAGGGGTACGAAGAGTTAATAAAGGCATGGGAAGTTATGTTGTAATGTTAGAGTGTAATTTTTAAAATTTTGTTTAAACTGTATTTAATTCTGGGAGAGAGAGACAGAACATGTGCAGGGGAGGGGCAGAAAGAGAGGGAGACACAGAATCCGAAGGAGGCTCCAGGCTTCAAGCTGTCAGCACAAAGCCCGACACGGGGTTGAACTCACAAATCTCAAGATCATGACCTGAGCCAATGTCTTCTGCTTAACTGACTGAGCCACCCAGTGCCCCTAGTGTAAAATTTTAAATACAGCGTGCCTGCACACATGC
>NC_043705.1:16173076-16207328 GCF_006229205.1 Suricata suricatta
GCAGGGGAGGGGCAGAAAGAGAGGGAGACACAGAATCCGAAGGAGGCTCCAGGCTTCAAGCTGTCAGCACAAAGCCCGACACGGGGTTGAACTCACAAATCTCAAGATCATGACCTGAGCCAATGTCTTCTGCTTAACTGACTGAGCCACCCAGTGCCCCTAGTGTAAAATTTTAAATACAGCGTGCCTGCACACATGCACCACCGAATAGCCACGAATAGTGAAAAGAACAGGCCTAGATTTAGTAACCCTGAAACCTGTTGCTCTTGGTGGGTTTGGATTAGAGGTGCTTTTTCCTTTTGCTTTTCTGCAGTAGGCATGCAGTGTTGCATTGAAGGAAAAAAACTTTACTTTGCAGGAGGCCTGGGTGGCTTAGCCGGTTAAGCGTTAGACTCTTGATTTCAGGTCAGGTCATGATTTTACGGTTGACAAGTGTGCAGCCTGCTTGTGCAGTCTGCTTGGGATTCTCTCTCTCTGCCTCTCTGCCATCTCATGCCCCCCCCCCCACACCTCAAAATAAATAAACTTAAATATATATTTTTTTTAATTTAAAAAACTTTACTTTCTCATTAAATTCTCATCTTTACCTGATCTTTTCTTCCACTCATCCACTGTAGGTACTTGACTGTGAAGAGAAATTAAATGAATCATTGTGACTACTTATTTGCCATATATTGATTTTTAGTTATAAAGTTAGAGTAAAAGTTCACAATAAGAAACATGATAAAAGATGTAGGTCTGTTCTTGCTGTTCAGAAGGAAATAATGCATACCATTTATTTTTCAAAAGGGGGAAAACCTTGCTGGTAGTTGAAATGTGGGATAACAGATCCATATGGCCTGTTCACTGGTGGGGGAATTTCCTGCCTGGTTAACTTGATCTGGTGTCCAGCGTATAGACTGAGGAAGCAGGCTCAGCCAGAGTATTTGTAATAAAAATCATGACAGTAATCACAGCACATCCCCAAATGCCCTTTATTCTTAAGCAGATAATTTCCTAGCGATTTGACAGGTCTCAAAAACTTTAGAATTGTTCCCATTTTGGAGTGCCTGGGTGGCTCAATCAGTTAAGCATCTGACTTTGGCTCAGGTCATGATCTCACAGTTCTTGAGTTTGAGCCCCGCATCGGACTCTGTGCTGACAGCTCAGAGCCTGGGGCCTGCTTCGGATTCTGTGTCTTCCTCTTTCTCTGCCCCTCCCCCACTTGTGCTGTGTGTGTGTGTGTGTGTGTGTGTGTGTGTGTGTGTGCATCTCAAGTATAGATAAACATTAAAAAAATTTTTTTAAGAATTCCTTCCATTTTATAAGTGGAAAAAGGAAATCCTCATGTGTATGTTATCAGTCTTTGGGAAGAATCTCATTTATAAGAGCACTGTCTAATTTTTTCTAAATAACATGCACAAATGTAACCCAAACGCACACTGTTAAGCACATTATAAAAACAGAACATGTTTGGTTTTGGTAACTGACCACATTAAAAGAATTGAGGGTCACATCGATGGGGATGTAGACCCAAATAGGAAGATGGCAAGCTTCCAGCAAAGTCAGAGCGAATCTTGAGTAGTTCATCCTCACAAAGAATGAGTCCTATCTACTCTCAACTTAGCTTAGAGGTGTCATTTTATGCAGCTGAAATATTCTTTCCTACTTGGCTGGATTTGAACATAATGTTGTGAAATCCTTTGGACTAAGGCATCATTTACCTTTTTCTTTAGAATCAAATAAGATGGTTAAACATAGCTCACTTTGATAGGAATTGTATCTATGATTGCATACTTCCATTTGAGATCAATACAGACCGAGGAAATTACAGGATATAACTCAATAAGAATTTGGTGCAAAGCCTCTCCCGAAAAGATGACCTTGGCTTAAGGCCCCCCTTCTCCCTGATAATTCTGACAATCTGAAGGGAAAGAACAAACAAGTGCCTCTTGATGTGTGATCCCAAATCAATGGAGATAAAGCGGCTAGCCTGGGGCAGGGGGAGGCATAAGAGAGAGAAGCATCTGGTATCAGGTTAGATGCATCCATTTCTAAATCACGTCTCCTCCTCACATTCTCTAAGAAACAGCCATTTCTGCTTCATGACTTGTGTGCCTTCCAGACTAAAGGCAGAGGGCTGGACCTTGCCATCTACTCAGATCCTTTACCATTTAAACCCTACAAAACTGACTTCTTTCCCTGTCAATGCCAATGCCAAACACCGGGCAGATACGGGGCTCTTAGAGGCCTATTTCTTGCCTCCCAGGGTGGGAGAAGATGGTGACACATTTTGAACAATGTGTGGGGCTACCTTGGTTTTGTCTGACCGTGACCTAGAATGGCAGGGATGGCTGGATGATGACGTATTTCCAAATGATCCCAGAAGTCTTTGTTCATGTGGCCCTGCTACAGTTTGGGTGGGTTGTGGCTCTTCTTTTCATTGTCATCCTTGTGCTCTTGAGGTGTGGCTTCTCCCAGATGGAACAGAGCACGATGCAGTGGCAGGGGGAAGGAGTGGGGCGGGGTGGCCCCCACCATATTTGGAATATACCCCCATCCTGCTTCCCAACATGGATCCAAGGATTTTTGAAGTAGATTAAATAGACCCCCATGTGGGGAAGAGTCATTGGGCAGCCTGACCCATTAGTTCACCATTGTCCCCAGCTCTTCTAGGACCCATCCAGAAGTTTGCCACACCTGCCCCTTGGTCTCTGCCCATCAAAATCTCACCTAAGTAGAAAACTATAATTTGTTATCAAATTGACTTATATACAACACCCAGTGCTCATCCCAGGAAGTGCCCTCCTCAATGCCCATCACCTATTTTCCCCTCTCCCCCACCCCCACCCCCATCAACCCTCAGTTTGTTCTCTGTATTTAAGGGTCTCTTATGGTGTGCCTCCCTCCCTCTCTGTAACCATTTTTTCCCTTCCCTTCCCCTGTGGTCTTCTGTTAAGTTTCTCAAGATCCACCTATGAGTGAAAACATATGACACCTGTCTTTCTCTGACTGACTTATATCACTCAGCATAATACCCTCCAGTTCCATCCATGTTGCTGCAAATGGCAAGATTTCATTTTTTCTCATTGCCAAGTAGTATTCCATTGTGTATATGTAAACCACATTTTCTTGATCCATACATCAGCTGATGGACTTATTTAGGCTTTTTCCATGATTTGGCTATTGTTCACAGTGCTGCTATGAACACTGGGGTACATGCACCCCTATGCATCAGCACCCCCGTATCCCTTGGATAAATTCCTAGCAGTGCTATTGCTGGGTCGTAGGGTAGTTCTGTTTTTAATTGTTTGAGGAACCTCCACACTGTTTTCCAGAGCAGCTGCACCAGTCTGCATTCCCACCAACAGTGCAAGAGAGTTCCTGTTTCTCCACATCCTCGCCAGCATCTCTAGTCTCCTGATTTATTTATTTTAGCCACTCTGACCAGCTTGAGGTGGTGTCTCAGTTTGGCTTTGGTTTGTATTTATGTGATGATGAGTGATGCTAAGCATCATTTCATGTATCTGTTGGCCATCTGGATGTCTTCTTTGGAAAAGTATCTATTCATGTCTTCTGCCCATGTTTTCACTGGATTATTTGTTTTTCTGGTTGGAGTTTGGTGAGTTCTTTATAGATTTTGGATACTAGCTCTTTATCCAATATGTCATTTGCAACTATCTTTTTCCCCATTCTGTTTTTTGCCTTTTAGTTTTGTTGATTGTTTTCCTTTGCAGTCCAGAAGGTGTTTATCTCGATGAAGTCCCAATAGTTCATTTTTGCATTTAATTCCCTTGCCTTTGGATATGTGTCAAGTAAGAAATTGCCGGGTTGAGGTCAAGACCTAATTCAAATGCTCTCTTCTTCTCAAAGCCTTCTGTGAGTCCCCACAAGTCAGAAGGAGCCATTTTCTCTACCATGTGCTCATTTACATGTCCTCTATCGTGCCTTAGGACATGTGTTGTATTAACCTGCTATCGGTCATAATCCAATAGTATGCCTCACCCCCACTGGGTCACCAGTAAGCTTCTGGACAGAAGTGACAATATGGCATTCACCTTTGAAACCTTCACGGGGCTCACTGGTTCTTATAAATGAGAAATAACTCTTGAGTTTACAGTGTTTCTGGTACACAGGTTGACTTAGCACGGGGGTTTCCAGTGAATTCTTTTACTAGTGCACCTTTGAAGTGAGCTGAGGTTTAGCTGCCTTTGAATGGTAGCCTCCATGGAGCCGGGGGCGGTGGGGGGGGGGGGCAGTGAAGTAACCACTGGCTGGGGAAAAGTTGGCCTCTGTGAAGTGAGTAGATGCTTTTAGCACCTTACCTCACTGGTGCGCCTCCAGGCTCTGAAAAATGTCCGACTTGACATTGTAGCTCCCAAAGGGTGTGGACCACGACTGCTCTACTTACATAGGCTGGTACTCCATGTGGAGGGCTATTTAATAACTATGGTTTCATGATGATCACTCTCATAAGCATGAGTCTGGGGTGCACATGGCGTGGCCCAGGAAGCAGACTGCTGGCCACAGCCTGCCAGACACAGCACACTGACTGCCCGTAGTAAATAATCCTTAATGAACGTCCCTTCTAGGTGCTGCAACCCTGCACCAGCTGTGGTTCCCACAAAAACCTGTTGCAGGAAAACAGAAGTTACAGTTTTTCTGTCGAACCTTCTCAGAGTCTGATATAAATCTTCATCCCAGAATTTGTAGAAAATGACGCCAGGGTTGAAGAAATATATATCTAGGCAGGAAAGATTTTAATCAAGATCGCAAAAACCCACATGGGCAGTCATGGGGGGGTCGTCAAGCCAACTACATTTGCTGCCTCGTTATGGCAGGCAAGTTGAGAGCTGCAATGTAAAGTCACTGGTGTATATGTATTTAAGCTTGTAGGAAGAAAAGCATCTGTAAAGCAGTGTCTTTTTCTATGAGTTTGATTATTTCACAGAAAAACAAAACAAAACAAAGAACACCTCCACAATGATCTTGGGAATCTCTATGTTTCTACCAGGAGTATCTCCATCAAAATCTTCTGAGTTCTGCTTTAAAAAGAAAACTCACAGAAAAAGAAAGCAGTGTTTACTTCTTATGCTCAGAAGGCTGTGTTCAGGGCACTTGTGTGGCCCAGTCGGTTAAGCAACCGACTTTGGCTCAGGTTGATCTCCCCATTCATGAGTTCGAGCCCCATGATGGGCTCTGTGCTGATCGCTCAGAGCCTGGAGCCTGCTTCGGATTTTTGTCTCCCTTTCTCTCTGCCCCTTTCCCACTTGCGCTCTCTCTCTTAAAAATAAACAAAAAATTTTTAAACTATGAAAACACCCCACCATGTTCTCCCCTCTCCCAGACTGTCTGGGAAGAGTAAGAACACGATTTTTCTCTGTCTCATCACAAGTGAGTCCCTTCCTAAAGGAAGCCAAACATGGGATTTTCTGTCTTCTTCCCTAACGTTATATTTAAACGTTGTTCAAGGCCCTTCATATTTTATGTGTCAACTTAGAATTCAGAATCTCTGGAAACATTTGTTAACATGGTGGGTAGGAATAGAAGATCTAGATCTACCGTATTTCCTAGTCACGGTATCCATTGTTATTGTTCCAAAAATGCTGTCATGTCCCCTTTTTTGCCTTTAAGACTCTCAGCTGAGCTCTGAAATTCTCCTGTGCACCATGTTGTGTGTTTTGTATCTGTAAGCGCATTTTCTCTGACAGTAACCCTTTGGACAGGTGCAGTGGACATTCCCTGTGGCCAACCAGCATCTGAACCCCTTACCCTGGGAGTGTGTCTCAGCCTGAGGTCTGAGCAGGGGCAGAGATTCACTTCTTCCTTCTAAAGAAACTGAAAACGTACTTTCCCAGCTTCCCCTGCAGTTAGGACACCAACCAGACATTTAGACTCCATCAGGCAGATGTACCTGTTCTAGACCTGAATCAGAAAGCTAACAGCAAAAAGGAACAGGTACTGCTTGGGGTATCTTCTATTCAAGAGAGCCACACCCAGATTCCCAAGAAGAAGTGACATAGTAGCCAGGGGCATTGGGTCAATGGTGGCATCCTCATGGGACCAGTTTGAGGCATGACTTTGGACATGGATCCTGGCTGTGCAGCCTGGGGCATCTACAACTTCTCAATACCCTCAGACAATCCCTTTCTGCTGACATTGTCCATTGTTGGTGTCTGTTGCTGAAACTAGGAATTTAATGGAGACATAGTTACAATTATTAACTGTTATTAAAATTATTATTAACCCTGCATACAGATATAAATTCTTAGGCTAGAGGTGTTAAGTTACTTTCCTAAAGTCTAAGAGCTAACAATAGGTAGACCTTGGATTCAAAGAGAATTTGCCTGACTTCAGAGCCCTGGCCCTTGATGTCCACCTCCGTGTGCGCCTGGGATATTATGTGTTGCCATGGAACTCTCCAGACCTCCCAGTATTTCAAGAGTCTGTAGGGTGCTAGGGCAGATACCCTCAATGCCCTCTGGACTTCATGCTTTAGAGCCCAAGAACTGACACTCTAATATACTTGATCTCTGTAATAATCCTGTTGGTACCTTGATAGGTAAGCTTTATTACCACCATTTTACAGCTGAGAAAACCAAGGATGAGTAATGAAGGTTGTTTCTTTCCCACAGTCCCAAACTCAGTTCCAGGTGATTCTGAGATGGTGAGCCCCTCCCCTTGTGGTGTCTGTCCACAAATCCTAGATCCATACTGACTACAAATGATGGCCCTTTTTGTCCCTCTGCTTCATCTCACATAATAATGTGGGCAATGAGGGTGTCATCATTGAAGGTTTGGAGCTAGGGATTCTAGCCTGATTTAATATTCTTAATCCATAATTTCAGTCATTGATAACATGGTTCCGTTTTCCAAGTGTAAATATTTTCTGCTGTTCAACAAAAATTCATTTTCTGTGTTTACCGTGAGATAGGATTCCAATTATATATGTGTTCATCATGTGAGAAGCCTGCTATCCATCACTCTTTAATGTGTAGCTTGTTCTTTACCCGCTAACTTGACCTGCCCCCCCCACTGCACACCAAGTTGGTGTGTAAGTCATATGCCCATCTCTAAAGAGTTAAAGCTACACACTCCATCCTCCCAATATTGATATTTATTTCATTTTTTTCAAGACTAAATATTTCATAATTTCTGTTTGATGTTGACCATGAATTATTTAGAAGTAAGATTTTTTAATTTGCCAAAAGTCTATATTTGTGATGCGTTTAAATGTGTAATTGAAATTTCTACAGATCAGAATTTATTATTGTTTAAATGCTCTCTTGATTTTGATTTCTAGTTGTGTTGCCCTGGGGTATGAGAGGGAAGTCTCTAGGATGTGGTGCTGTTCTGTCCATCACAGTAGTCATTCATGACATGTGGCCAATGAACGTTTGACGTGGAGCTGATCTAATTGAGACAGTTGCCATGCCACCTGTAGGGGAGGGACAGAGGGTGAGGGAGAGAGAGCATCCCAAGCAGGCTCCATGCTCACCACAGAGCCTGACATGGGGCTTGATCTCAAGACTGTGATATCATGACCTCAGCCGCAATCATGAGTCAGACCCTTAACCCACTAAGCCTGGGACCGAACCACCCAAGCACCCCTTCTTTTGACATTTTTTTTAAATGTTTATATTTGAGAGAGCGCACATGCAAGTGAGTGCACTAGTGGGGGACGGGCAGAAAGAGAGGGAGACAGAGGATGTGAAACAGACTCTTAGCACAGAGCCTGATGTGGGGCTCAAACTCATCAACTGTGCGATCATGACCTGATCAAGATCATGATACTTAAGCGACTGAGCCACTCAGGCACCCCTCTTTTCACATTTTTAAATATTGCTACTAGAAACTCTAAAATTATATATTTGGCTCATGTTACATTTCCATTGGACAGCACTGATAAGGATTTTTTGATGTTTTTGACATTTGGCTTGTGGCTTAGCATTTGGGCAATTTTGGTGAATATTCAGGTGTACTTGAAAGGAATACAGACTGTTGGCAGGTATTGGTTTCTCTACAAGTTCATCAGCTCAAGCCTATTAATTGAATTGTTCATCTATCATATATCCTGACTTTTTGCTTTCTTTGTCTATTGGGTTCTTAGAGTAGTATGTTAAAACCCTCCGATGGAAATGTGCATTGCTTAATTTAATCTTGCAGTTTGGTTCATATTTTTTGTTGCCCATATTTTGAGTTTGTATTGTAGGTGCATAAGCTTTATTTCAAGTCTGCAGATGGTGGTATCTTCTGGGTGATTTTCCCCTTCACCATTTATTTCTCTTTCTGTTCTTTTACAGGTTATTCACAATGTGAACAGTTGATCTCTGCAGTTAATCAGCATTGTTGCCTTCTTCCTGTGTCTCTTGAGAGCCTTAGGCTGCTGTGTCTCATGGCAGTCCAGGTCCCCGCCTCATCCTCTGATGATTGTTTCCAGCATTTTTATTCCACTCTGTTCAGAATGAAACACTGTATCACAGTTTTTACTATAGTGAATGCATATGTGTGCCTGTTTTAAAACTTTTGCGTCTAGCTCCTCAATCCTTCCTTCTGTATTCAATTTTCTTCTTACTAAAGGGAAGCCTTTAGGGGTTCCATGACTGTCCTGTGATTGCTGAGCTCTTGATCCTTGTCTGAAATATCATGATGTTATCTTTAGCCGGATATGGTGTTTTCAGATGACTGTTCTTCCAAAGGGAAGGGGAAGCAATGGCTCTGGTAGACAGAATAATGGCTCCCCAAAGATGTCCGTGTCCACACCCTAATCCCCAGAACCTGTGAATGTATTTCCTCTGGCACCGGGACTTTGCAGATACAATTAGGATAGTGAGTCAAGGAGATGATCCTGAGTGTCCAGGTGGGCCTGGTGTAATTCCAAGGGTTCTGGTAAACCTCTGGTAAGAGGAAGGCAGGAGAGGCAGAAGCAGGCAAGGGAATGTAATGATGGAAGCAAGGGGTGTGTGTCTGGGAGTGGGAGCAAGGAAGGGAGGAAGGGAAAAATAGAGAAGAAGGAGATGAAGGGATGGAGAAAGAAAGAGAGACAGAGATATTAAACGATGCTATTCTGTTGGCTTGGACAATTGAAGAGGGGCCATGAGCCTTGAATGCAGGAAGCTTCCAGATGTGGGAAATGGCCAGGAAATGGATTCACTCCTAGAGCTTCCAGTAGGAACCAGTATGGCTAACACCTGAACCTTAGACCACTTAGACTGATTTTAGACCTCTGATGCCAGCTCTATACAATAATAAATTTGTGTTGTTTTAAACCATTAAGTTTATGGGAATTTGTTATAACAGCCATAAAAAAGGAATAGAATTCCTACAGACCATATGATGGTAAAGAAAAATGGGCAGATTGAGTTCAATATAGTGAGGTCACAGAGGCCATAATTAGTGAGCCAATTATCACAAGGCTATCTCAGTTTAGAGATACGATTCTGACTTTTCTTTTATCTTTCTTACTTTTTTTTCTTTTATAGTTTGTTCTATTTGCTGATTTACCCCCCCCTCCCCCGTCCCCCAGCCACCTACAAAAGTGTCTGCAGTAAGGTCGGGGCTTTATAAATATTTGAGGCATGTGTTGAAAATAGGAATGAAGGAATAGTAAGGTTTATGTCATGATAATGGCTATTCTTTGGTACATGATGTCTCTTTTTCTTCTGGTTATTTTTTTTAAACTTTGGGATTTCATTATGGCCTCTGGTATGCCTAGATAGGTAGTGACACTTTCTTTTTATCTTGCTGGTCTCATTTCTTTCCTAACATATAGATTCATGTCTTCCCTCTATTTTCAGAAAATCTTCCAGCTTTTTCCCCATACCAGCGGTATGAGATACTTTTCTTGCTGTTTAAAATAATCTTTAAAATACCTGCATTATTTTATTTTACTTGGAAAAATATGGGTTTTTTTTTTTTAAACAAACTTGAGGAAGAGGGAAATGTCAAGATCACTGAAGCCTTGGTCACAACCTCCTATGACATAGTGTCTAGTTTGAACAGACAAGGTTGCCCGCCACAGGGGAATACATGGAGTTCCCTAAGACAAACATTCATGGTCTCAAGGCTAAAGGCCGCCATCTTTGGAAACAGTAAAAACAAAGAAAAAACTAGCCAACCTCCTGAGCGTTACAGGAAGGTTCTTCACTTAATAAACTAAGATGGAGGAAACTTTTGTAACCTTATTAATCTCAATGAAGACTGATTGATAGCCACCTTAGTACTCAGTATTCTTTAAAGCTCTGCTGAAGCTCTATTCCCATTTTCCTGATGTTCTGCAGTAACTACTGACGAAACACATGTGCCCTCGATTTCAACTAACTCTAATGGTAACGAATGTTCTATTGTTGGGTGCTCAGGGCTAGGGTGCCTGGGTGGCTCAGTTGGTTGAGTGTCCAACTCTTGGTTTCGGCTCAGGTCCTGATCTCATGGTGTCATCGTTCTGAGCCCCACATTGGGCTCCGCGCTGACAGTACAGAGCCTGCTTGGGATTCTCTGTCTCCCTCTCTCTCCACCTTTCTGCCACTCATGCTATCTCTCTCTCTCTCAAAACAAACTTTAAAAAAAAAGTTAGAAAATATTAAGGGCTTATGATAATTTAGTTCCACGTGCCCATTCTTTCTATTCTGTCTTTCTCAGACTTGTATGTAGGCTGGACTTCTGCTTTCTCCTACACGTGCTTCTGGATCTCTCCCTTTTATTTTGTTTCCTTTCATTTTTAATATCTTTCTGGGCTACTCTGGAAAGATATTAAATCTGTCTTTTTTATTAATGTTTTTTAGTGGTGGCCAATCTGGTTTTAATTTTCAGTTTTAATACCGACATTTTTATTTCTAAAAGTTCCATTTGGTTTTGTTCAAAATCTTTTGGTTCATTCTATTGTATCCTATTATTTCGTCCTGGTTTCTCATTCATTCCTTTATTTCTTTAACCATTTTAAAGTGTGTTTTAATTATTTTAACATGTTGGAGCTCTAATTACCCTATGAGTTATGTCTACTGACTCTTACTTATTGTAGATTATTTTCTCATTGCTTTATAACATTTTTAGAGGGACTCATGATTAGTAGGGATTTTTTAAGGGAGTCCAATGCACCCTAGATTGTGGAAGTCTCCTTATGAAGTGGTTTGCTTCTGTGGGGTATTCTTCAAACAGCTTTGACACTAAATTTTCGGATTAATATTCCATAATACATTTTGATAAAAAATCAGACAATATTTTCAACTGACCTAGGCTTCAAGTTTCTGTTTTTTTAATGGGGGTCATTTGAGCCTTCTAACTGATTGCTTTTGTCCCTGGAAAGAGGGTTTTGTATTGCTTCATTTTTAAAAATGTCAAAATTTATTTTGATAGGGAGAGAAAGAGAGGGGCAGAGGAAAGGATAGAGAGAGAATCACAAGTGCTGCACTCTTACTGCAGAGCCTCATATGGAGTTCAATCCCACAAACTTTGAGATCATGACCTGAGCTGAAATCAAGAGTCAGATGCTTAATTAACTGAGCCACTCAGGTGCTGCTCTTTCATTTTTTTTTTTAAATAAAGGGACATACCCTTGAGGGATCCCTGATTTAAAAAGGGTTCTCACTAATTGTTCAACTCATAGAGACTAACTCATGGGCTTTAAAAGCTCATCCTAACACTTAGTATCTACAGCCAGATACAGTAT
This sequence comes from Suricata suricatta, assembly GCF_006229205.1. NCBI lineage: Eukaryota > Metazoa > Chordata > Mammalia > Carnivora > Herpestidae > Suricata > Suricata suricatta. Next base: position 16,184,721 of record NC_043705.1, read on the forward strand.
TTTTCCAGGTCACCATGGTGTCAAATCAAGCACACTAGGCTAGTAGCTGACTGGCGTAAGAGGAAATTCCTAGATAAAATAGGAAATGGAAGAGTTGTTATTTAGTCAGTGTTCTTGCTCAGTCTGGATATATTGTCTGATAATTTGGATTATTTATGGCTGCTACAAGAATGAATAATACACTCCATATTGAGCTTTTGTTTTGAATCTAAGGACACATAGGAAAAAATGTGTTTATCTTGGGCCTAGGTTCAAGAGTCTTCTTAGTGTCTTGAGCCCATTACCACATAGCCTAGAGCCTTGGACACTGAAGAAATGTCAATATATGCAAAGATTTAATGTTAATTATAATATAACTATAATCTTTACCTACTCTTTGAAAGAATCACTTCACTCCAAATCTCAAAGCTGGGTTGTTCCCATCCTCTATTGTCTTGAATGTGAACTTGAAGGTTCTTTTAAATCCATTTGCCATTTCTTCCTAGTGTACATATTCACTGAAGTTTCTAGTTGTCTGCACAAAGTTGTCTTTTTTTTCTTTTGGCTCTTATTAAATGAATGTGATTATTTTGAATTCATTATTCTTATTCTTTCCACTCCCTTCCTCCCCTTTCCTTCTTTTCTTCCTCCCTCCCTCCTTCCCTTCCCTTCCTTCCTTCCTCCCTCCCTCCCTCCCTACCTCCTTCCCTCCCTCCCTCCCTTCCTTCCTTCCCTCCTTATTTTATTCCTTCCTTTTTGCTCCACTGAAATCCTGAATCTGATGTCTGGGTCTGACTACATTACTAGCAACAAATTGGGAAAGAAGTCATTGGAAATCCCTCTCAACAGCCATTGGACACACCTTTCCCTAGTTTCTCTAGAGTTAGTATTGTATTATGAGATAGTTTTCCTGAATGTTATTTTACTATGTTTTACATTATCTGTTTTTTTAAAATGAAAGGAAAAAAATGATTATTCAATTGAGCAGTATCCGTATGACTCCTACTATTGTTTCAAAGAGCAACAGTTTAATAAAGTAGGGATGCCAAAAACTAAGTCCATTGGCTTTCACTTTTCATAGCTAAATGTAAATACTCTTACTCTAATTATAACAGAGAGGTCATTCCTAAGGAATTACTAACCTCTAAATGATATGAGATAATTATTCTCAAGAGAATCGAACAAATTTGTAAGACAAATATAGTTGAAACTTCAGACATCAATCTCTTTTTTACCCTAGCCTGGGAACAAGGGAACTATGAAATGTAATTTTACCCCAGGGTCCAACAAATAGTCTGCATGAAAATGATTTCCCTCTTGCCAATGAAGAAGAAAAAAAAAACCCCTTTATTTTGGTGCATAGCCTAATACTTGTGCAGGGTGTTTTTTGTTTAAATAATAAAAATTCCCTGGAGGAGAAAAGTAATTCTCTTCCAAATGAAGAATTTTAAAAATAAATGTATGTGTGTATTTTAGGAACCATTCGCTCTGGGCTAGTCAACCATTCTGACTTGGTGTTGAGTCATTTCAGTGTGTCACCAATAGAATATTGCACTGGGCTTCTCACTGAGAGTAGCACTGAGTTTGTTAAGTCTTTCCCAACTTCCCACTAACATGTACATTGGAAGAGACAGTGAGGACATTGGAAGAGATGAACAAACTGCAGACCAACAGCAGAACTCACAGTCTGCCCACAGACCAAATCTGAGAGGCATTTCCTTTAGATTCAAGACCAATTATCCTAGACTTAAAGATGGATAGTCCACCTCTCCAAACAGTGGTGGTGGAAAGAGGAAACAAAAATGTCCCATGGTCCCCACATCAGAATCTTGGAAGGAACCCATTTACAGCAGAATTTCCCAAACTGAAACATCTAGTATTTTAATCCCTGAGATATGTCCCTTTTAGAAAAGGGCACATGGCCACAAGTTTGGGCACTCCTGCAAAACACATCTCTTTTTGGAGATTCAGAAAGTCACTTAGCGTTATTAAGCTTGTGAGAATTCTTGCAGAATAAAAACTTCTTTAATTCTGTTTAACTAAGAATTCCTAAAATGTATTTTTCATACAAGCCACTTTTTTTTTGTCTGTGTAATAAAACCTGTTAACATCCTATAACACCAGGAGCATGACTTGAGAATGCTACCTGGAAACATATGTGCATAGGTTATGCTTTTGAAGTGGCAGAATATTATTTCCCTTCCTCTTATCTCTTTCTATGTCAAGCTTGAGACAAAATTCTTTAAAAATAGCTGAATAAGTATCAGGACTAGGGGATATTGTGGTAGAAAAAAGCCTTAAGAATAGAGGAGACAGAGATAAAAATAAAGCAGTATGTAGGGGCACCTGGCCATCTTAGTCGGTTAAGCGTCCGACTTTGGCTCAGGTCATGATATCACGGTTCATGGGTTCAAGCCCCACATCAGGCTCTGTGCTAATCGCTAGCTCAGAGCATGGAGCCTGCTTTGGATTCTGTGTCTCTTTCTCTGCCCCTCCCCTGTTCACATTCTGTCTCTGTCTCTCAAAAATAAATCTTAAAATGTGAAAGAAAAGTCTCTTAAAAAAAGATAAAAATAAAGCAGTATGTAATGAAGATGGAAAGTAGTAAATTATACAAGATTTTAAGGGGTGTATACTCAAATATCCAGCAAATACAATTTAAATGAAAATTATAAGAAATTTTAATTAAGCAAAGTTATTCTTTTTTATGTTCATTTATTTTTGATAGAGAGAGACAGAGTGCAGGCAGGAGAGCAGCAGAGAGAGAGAGAGAGGAAGATGCAGAATCCAAAGCAGGCACCACGCTCTGAGCTGTCAGCACAGAGCCCCATGGGGGGGCTCGAACTTATGAACCGCAAAATCATGACCTGAGCTGAAGTTGGATGCTTAACCAACTGAGCCACTCAGACACCCCACTAAGAAAAGTTATTCTAAAGTTCCTGTGGAAAAATGGACAAAAAGAATAATCAGAAAAGTCCTGAAAAGAAGTGCAAAAGGGGAATTAGGCTAGCCAGTTTTGCCTTTTTATTGTAAAGAGAGCATGTAAAACAAAGTCTTTTTGGCACATAAATAGATTGCTCTCGGTGGAAGAAAATAGAAGATCCAGGAGTTCCCAGGCCAAAATTCATAAGGGAGTCCAGTGTATGAAGAAGTAGCCTCTCGAATTAGTGGGAAGAAATAACACTCAATCCTTACATCTTGCTCACTGCATCCTAGGGAGTGTCTAAGCACTTTACATGTATTGAATTACTTCATCCCTGTGACTGCCTGTGAACAAAGTAATATTATTAACCTCAATTTATACTATACCCGAAGGCTAGTAAACGTAAGTAGAGTTTGAATTCAAACGCAGATTACAAATCCTGTGCTTTAAACTCTTATACTTACCAAACTATTATATAAAAATATTCATCAAGGGTGCCTGGGTGGCTCGGTTGGGCATCCTCCTCTTGATTTGGGCTCAGGTCATGGTCTCACAGTCTTCTGGCTCTGTGCTGAGCCTGGAGCCTGCTTAGCATCCTCTTTCTCCTCTCTCTTTCTCTCTCTCTCTCTCTCTCTCTTTCTCTCTCTCTCTCTCTCTCTCTCTCTCTCTCTCTCTTTCTCTCTCTCTGTCTCCCCCCTTGCCACTCCCCCATTCAGGAGCACTTTCTCTCTTTCTCTCTCTCAAAAAGAATAAAAACTAAATGTTCATCACATAATTACTCCTAAGTGAAAAAAGCCTTGAGGTTACAGATATAGGCTGACCTCAAATTGTATATATTTTCATGTAACAGTGCATTTACTTATTGTGTATTTATATGAAAAAAACTAGAAGAAAAAGCACCAACTATGGTTAGTAGTTTGGGACTTATATAGGTTAGCCTAATTTTTTTAAATTTGTAATTTGATATAATTTCCTGATTTCTTACAGTGATGTAGCTTTTATGCTTCGAAAGCATAGCAGTAGTAAGAAATGGAACAAAGCAAGATTTGGAGAGGAAATATTATTGTCTAGTATAAGATGTAAAATAATATGTAGTGAAAATAAATACATTTAGCCTTTGGCTTAGATTGCAAAATTCACTTTTAACATAAAATGGGAAACTTTAAAAAACTGTGCTTGGTGAAGATGCCAAGCTATACCTAGGCCCTTGGTTACTCCTTGGGAGCTGCCATTATGAGCACTTTATAGAAAAAGTTTGAGAAGCTCCAGAGTGAGGCTAAGAATGGTGGGGTTATATATCTGGGGTGTTAAAAAATAATTACTATGGGGGCACCTGGATGGCTCAGTCGGTGAAACGTCTGACTTTGGTTCAGGTCATGTATTCCCAGTTCATGAGTTCAAGCCCCACATTGGGCTCTGTGCTGACAGCTCAGAGTCTGGAGCCTCCTTTGGATTCTGTGTCTCCCTCTCTTTCTGCCCCTCCCCCACTCTCACTTTGTCTGTCTCTCTCTCTCTCTCTCAAAAGTAAACATTTAAAAAATTTAAAAAGAATATTATGATTTCAGAACTCTTTTGGCTAATGACATCAAAGTATTAAAATATCTATAATGGAAGAATGACCATAGCCACCATTTTCTGAAGCCTGTGCTGAAAATGCAGATTTCATTTTGAGAAACAAATTCTGTCTAAAGGTTTACAGTGAGTTCTACAGTTCTTGGTGTCCTTCAGGCCCAATCCTGGAGAGCTGCATCATACCGGAGTTATTTGAGAAGCCCTGATCGCTGACCTCTAATATATAATGAACCATCATAAGGCACCTGAGTTGGATATGAATTCGCTTCTTTTCAAAAGGTACCTGGGGAGGGGCACCTGGGTGGCTCAGTCAGTTAAGCATCCGATTTTGGCTCAGGTCATGATCTCAGTCTCTGGGTTTGAGCCCCCGTCAGGCTCTGTGCTGACAGCTCAGAGCCTGGCGCTGCTTCCAGTTCTGTCTCTCTGTCTGTCTCTCTCTGCCCCTCCGCTGATCATTCTCTCTCTCTCTCTGCTCTGTAAGCTGAGACTGTGGTTTCCACCTGCCTCCTTCAGCCCCATCACCCAGCACTTAAGATACTGTGTGTTTGTCATCAGTTTTTTTCTGTCTCCCATACTTGCAGACGTCTCGAGAGCACATTCTCCATATCCCATCTGTTAACACAGAGGAAGTACTCGTATTTATTCAGAGAATGAATCAAGGGGTTAATGCCTTTGAATTCCACACAAAAATGAACAGTTAAGGGTAGATCTCAGGATCGGTTTGTCCTGGACAAACCTGTGGGTGTAAGAACTAAGTTCGCCTAGAGACAAACTTAGAAGTCATGAAACTGGTGAGGCACCTGGGTCGCTCAGTCGGTAAAGCCTCTGACTCTTGATTTTGGCTCAGGTCATGATCTCAAGGTTCGTGGGTTCGAGCCCTGCATGGGCCCCTGCACTGGCAGTGTGGAGCCTGCTTGGGATTCTCTCTCTCTCTCTCTCTCTCTCCTTCTCTCTCTGCCCCTTCTCTGCTTGCTCTCTCTCAAAATGAATAGATAAGTAACATTTTTTAAAAGTTTTGAAAATCGTATCACATCTTTCTAGAACCTAATAATTCAAAAACTATTTTCATTTTCATGTGACTTATCTCTGTTGAGCCTGTGATACCATAAGCATTTCCTTAGGTTCAGAAGGGTAAGGTGGCTTGTTGGCCATTGTTTCTGGAGCATTAGTTGTAGGCGTTGATTATGTCTCTTGGAGTTCTGTCCCTTTGAGAAGAAAGAAGAGAATCTTCTTGGTGGCCTGATTTTTAAATGATCCTTCTTCCCCTGATGGGCCATTGAATGGGGAAAACAAGATAATAATACGGAAGCATCACTGACCAGTTGAATCTTGATGTCATTCAGTTATGTCTCATATGCAGTCTGGCTGCTCCTACTGTGACTTCAACTCATTTCCTCTTGCTCAGTCTTCAGTAAAACAGGAAGAGGGGTGTTCTGCCCACTGTGGGGAGCCCTCTCCATCATCCTCACCCGGTCACCTGTGCACAGATGGAAATTGTACACTGGGCCTTAGCTTTAGGACCTGCCCCAAATCTGGACCAATGTTCCTGGCTAGCTTCTCTGTGTTGAGGCTCTTTTCATTGCATAAGAAAGAGGAGATCGAGAGTCCCAGAAAGACGAGGCAAAGGATTTCACCTGTTACATTGCATAGTAAATGCATTGTCCAAGTAATACATAGTTATGACCATTCTGGTTTTGATCCTATAGTAGAAAGTAAATGTCCCTCAGATCTGAGTCCATGTCTGAGTGATGGCAGGAGGGGAGAGGTGCCCGGTGCCTGCCGATTAGTCTTTGCTGCAGAGTTCTCCCCACACCTCCAGCACCTGAAAGATGGGAGAGAATACTGACAACTTTAGTAACCACTCTGAGGGGTTCGAAAAGTTGTAGCTTTATGATGAAATCAACCAAGTACTTCCCATGACTCAGTCCCATTAGACCTTTGGGCAAGTCCACTCCCAGAAAATACTATTAGACCTTCAACTCAAGGCATGCAAATCCCTGCATAGATAGGGAAATAAACATTCTCTCATGAAGCCCGTGAGAATTCTAAAAATAGCCTGTGATTTCATGCTGTGAGTAGTATCAGTATAAACCTGTAGATACCTCACATGGAGAAATTAGGCGCTCCCTTCATATTGCACTTAGCAAAAATTGCTGCTACGTGGTATTCTCGTTTCCAATAAGGAATATTGTATTGCATGTCTGACACTACCCAGGGAACTTGAGCTCCTAGGAGGGTGGGGAGGGGGGAGGGATTTTCCCAAAAACCCTCTATATCAGCCTTCTATTTTAAATAACATTTCTCCATAGGAATTGCACATTCAGTCCCATGTCAGTAAATGGGCCCCTAATAGCCCTCCCTGGTGAAGTTATGACTTATCCCCAAAGAAAAATGCTGCTGTGTGAGCGTGGTTTTTATTGAGGCTAAGAGTCAAGTCATAAAACATCAGCCCTCACATGTGAGTGCCTGTTCACGAAAACACTATTTATTTGTACATAAATATTTGTCTTTTCTTCGCAGGGGTCTGGTTGCTTGAGTATTCAAGTAGACCGTATGCGTAAATTTAAAACGTCTGAAGTGTTATAATGGGAATGCAGATTAGGAACTGATTATTTTGGCTGCTGGTTTTTCAAATATATTAAACAGCTCCTCGCTTTATCTAAAGAATACATGCGAAAGCAATCCTCACATTGAGAAACCATATACGTCTCTAAGCATTAAATTAAAAGATGACAGACCATACAGCTCTTTTACTGTTTTTGGAATGTTATGCCCTTAAATTAATTTTTATGTGTCTGTGTTAGATTTGAGCCTTAGGAAGGAAAACCGTTAGCTTCTGTTCATTTGATTTCATAAAAGCTTTATGGCAAATTAAAACTAATGTGGAAATTTGTACATTAAGCCCTTGAGAATAGTGCATGTGAAAATCATGCACGATTGGAGCGTCTGAGTGGCTCAGTTGGTTCAGCATCTGACTTTGGCTCAGGTCATGATCCCATGGTTCATAGGTCCAAGCCCTGCAACAGGCTTTGTGCTCAAAGCTCAGAGCCTGGAGCCTGCTTCAGATTCTGTGTCTCCCTCTCTCTCTGCCCCTCCTCCACTCGTGCTCTGTCTCCCTCAAAAATAAATCCACATAAAGATTGTTTTAAATAAAATAAAATCATGTAAGCTCCTTAAGAAGTCATATGTGTTCATCTGTCCGTCGATCTGTTTGCTCTCTTCTGTGATCTCTGAATCTCTGGGGTTTTTCCGAATCCAAGTTATAATGTTGTCTTCTCTTTAAATTACTAAGGAAAATAATCATGTTTGCTTCCTGACTTCCACTGGCAGAGCGTTTGTATTTCCCACGTGGAAATGGAGCTTCTTATTGCTCTGGGCGCCCACACCAAGTTACTTCTCGAAGCAAGCCCAGAGGGAGAGGGGGTATTTCATTTTCTGATTTCATTTTTTTCTCCGCAGCATCTGTGGAGAGAAGCTGCTTTCCTCAGAAACTCCTACCAGCTTTGCGAAGGCACCAAGGCCGTTTATGAAAATGATCTGTATAAAAAGTAGACGGAAATAAATCTAGGCTGTGCTTTCCTAGGGAAAGTTGTAAGCAGTCCTGTCAAGAGGGTGTTTGAACGTATTCATTCATTCTGTTCCTTTCTGTCAGGTGTTGATAACAGGCTCATTACACTTAAGTTGGGGCTTAAACATGGAATGCTGTATTTGAAAAGAAGGTGCTGAAAGCAGTTCTAAAACTTCTTTATGTCGTGGCTAAAAATAATTAAATGGAAGAGAAGAAAAGACATGCTGTCACCTTTGTGTCAGATCAGCTTACTGTGGGCTCTGACACAAAATGGAAACCGGAAAGGAAGTGCAGCGTAGCCCAGGGGAGTGAAATAAATATGGCGTCGGTTCATTTCTCACCCTTCGCGAGGATGTTGATGGAAATTGCATGTGAGATTCTAATGACTAAATGTGAGCGGCCTCTGGCGCTCTACAGGAAAGCTGTGTGAACCCCACTTACAGAGAAAGACCTGCAAATTCCAGATACGTTTCAGGAGATTTGGACTTGATGTTTGGGGCCTGAAAACTGCAGTGAGAGATTGACGGCAAGAAACCACCTTACAGTTACTGTTGACTTCCACATAGTTCGGAAAATAAAAAATGATATTGTGTTGATTGAATGAGAAGAATTTCTTGCAGAGCATAGCAGACAGAAATCATCTGAAAACGACATCTAAGGAAAGGATGGCTCCGAAGAGATAGTACTCTGGAAAAGACAAACCTGTGGGGGCAGACACAGATTAGTGGTCGCCAGGCATTGAGGGGAGGCAAGGGCTTGACTTTAAAGGCTGACAAACGTTCTACATCTTGATGGTGATCGTGGCTGATGATTTGGCATTTCTCAAAACCTATTGACCTGCACGTACCAAAGAGTGAATTTTAGTGCTTGCAAATTAGCAACAAATTCAGCATTAGGAAAAAAAATCACCCTAACCAAAAGTAGTTTTAAGTTAATATTAAGGTGCAGAAGTTCATTGCCACTTCTTTTTTTAATCCTACATGGTTTCTGATTCGAGGCAAGTGGAAGCAAGAAAGATAAGTCAGAGGAAAACTACTTTGCACCTCTGGGTTTGTTTACCCTGAGTCATTAGAAGAACTTTTTAAATTATTGTGAAGAAAGTTAAGATATTTAAAAAGTAGGGAAAACAAATATAACAAACAGAATAGTCCCCAGAACTAGCAGACGTTAATTCGGTTTGCATTAGGTGGTTCTATGTAAATAAAATAGAACTTTGTAGACAAAGGGGAAGTCCCCTTCATTCCCCGCTCTGGCAACCACACAAAGATGATTTTGAAAAAGAAAGAATAAAGTAGAATAAAATTCATGGGGATTCTCCTCAGTCCATGGAATGAGTTAACATTCATCAACAGTGATGGGTATGTATCCCCGCTGACCATGCCCTCGAGAAGGCAGGCCTAACACACGCATCCTAACACGCAAAAGACTACAAAAACATACAGTGACTAGCTAGTTAACCCAGCGCTACATGCAGTCCTGGACACGCACACAGTTGGTTTGATGGCTGGCCTGGTGGGATCAGGAAACATGGATGCCCGTGACCAACATCTAGTTTTTCCAACTTTCTCATTCCCTTCTTCCAAAAACTCTAGCAACAGAGTCATTCCGGTGTGGAGGGATATAACTAGCTACAACAGGTCTGTACTTCAGAGGATTAATAAAGATTTTAGCTCTAAAGAGTATCAAACTGGAGAGACCGCAAGAAAAAACAAATTTGGCGCTAATGCCGACTCTGCCATGTTAATTTAAAAGAAAATAACTGTAGATGGCTTTTCAAATTGCAAAAACTGCCTTAGCTGTCCAAATGTCCCTCCCTTTCTCCTGCATGCCTGTCTCTGACAAGAAAATTGCTGGTCTTAATCCAAAAGAAAGCAATTACCAAACAGAGATGTGTCATATTATAGTCTGCCCTCAGTTACAGGAATAGCTTGCTTGCAGCATTTAGAAAGTCATTCCAAATTGCTTTCTTAAATGTTTTGTGGAATTATTGGAGCCCCAGAGTAGCCTATTAGCCTAACTTGTTTAATACGAGTCTATTTGTATAAGCACCGGGTGCCATGACTGTGGAGACTGATGTCATCTTGCTGTCAGCCACGGGTTTTCCCCCAAGACCATCAAGAACAAGAATTGCTTCTTCAGCCCCAATTCTCTTAAGTGTGTTCAAGACCCTTTACACCCAGAGTCCAACTTTGAGCTCCTGTCTTTCACTACCCTCAAAAAGAGCCTTTGGATCCAAACTTGCACGCCTGAAACGCGTCCTTAGAATCCCTACTTCTGGGTCCCTTTTTCTCCTTTCACCCTCCTGGTAACTTCAGCCTGTCTCAAAGCTTTCGCCGCCCCTAAGTCTATAACGCTCCAAGTCATATCTGTACCTCTGTCCTGAACACCAGAGGCACATACCTGATGGCTTCTTTGAATCCTCCAGTCTGATGTCACTGTCTCGTTACTTAAAGTATGATTCCCATATCGGTGCCGTTGCGTTCCCTGGGAGCTTGTTAGAAACCGGATCCTGGGCTCCATCTTCGACTGACCAAATCAGAACCTGCCCTCTAACAAGACCCCAGATTTGTATGCACATTAAAGTTTGAGAAGCGCTGGTCTGTATCATGATTAAGGATTTAGCATATTCTATGCTTTTGATCGTTATTTATTTTAGGTAACTATTCTATCAAATTGTCAACATCGCGTGGTGTGAGACCAAGACTCATTTGGCTTTATGCTTCTAGCACCTAGCAGAGGAGACCCTAATAAAGTAGATATGCAATGTGTTCCATTACACTAAAATGCAAATAGACAGATTTGCATGAAAGATTCTCACAGTTGAGTCTGGGCTGGAGGAAAATCTAAGTGGCTCATATTTCTAGTCGTTTGACTGCCAGGGGCATTATTGCTTATCATGGAGTATTAGCAGGTTGCAAGTGGCACTTGGTGACTGGTTCTAGAAGGCGCTGTGTGATGTTTCAGGATGTCAGTTAAGTCATGCTTTTACAAGAGCTTTTTGCGAGGCAATCCTGCAACAATCTCACATGTTCTCTGGCTTATTCAAAATGTGAATTTGTCCATGGAGCCAATTAGAGTGACTGCCTCATTTATCCTGCTCTAGCCTGGACATCGAGACAATAATTGGGCCGTGTCTGAGGCTTTTCCAGAAAATATGTGTCTACCAACATCAGCCTGGACTTGTGCTGGATCACACAGGGCCTGTGTTCTTCAGCAGAAAGGATGAACATTCTCTTTTCACTCTGAGCTATGGTGTTTCCTATTCAACTTCCCTGTTTTGTTTCTGTATCCGATACTCATTTAAGAGGATTTCGCAGGACCCACAGGATTTGTGAAAATCAATGGGTAGTAAATCTACCTCTCAGACAACCTCCGAATGGCCCTCATTTACATCAGGAATTGAACCAGGGCAATGAAAGTCCTAGCGCTGGGGCTCCTCAGGTCCAAGAGCCTCACAAGGAGGGGCTGCAGGCCTCCAGCACTGGGCCAGAGTCACGTCCCTGCGTGACACGTCACCAGGGAAAGGAAGGCGGCTGGGCCTGGAGCAGAACTTCTATTTTCACGAAGACTAGCACTCACTTAAGGTTTTAGAGGAGCGCCTGCGTGGCACAGTCGGTTAAGCGTCCAACTCCGGCTCAGGACTGAGCCGCGTCGGGCTCTGTGCTGACAGCTCGGAGCCTGGAGCCTGCGTCACATTCTGTGTCCCCCTCTCTCTCTCTGCCCCTCACCACCTCGCACTCTGTCTCTCTCCGTCTCAAAAATAAACATTAAAAAATGTTTAAAAAATGGTGTATGTTTAGGTTCTAGTGCTTGTGGTCCATCAGGTAAGGTCTCCAGCTAAAGTATTATTCCTCATTTTTCAATCTATCTGCTCTCTGAATTGCTGTGTTTTACTTTGGAGCCGAGTTTCCCAAATGTGCCTGACGTTAGAAACCACCTGAGGACCTTGTTTTATGCTTGCCTGCCTGGGACCCTGCCCAGACCCCGCGAAGGTCTCCCGGAGGCGCTCCAGGAGTGAGCGTTTAAAATCAACTCTCAGGATGATTCATCATTGAAATATTAAAGTATTCTATTTTCAATTTTTTTTATGTTTTATTTATTTTTGATACAGAGACAGAGCATGAGAGGGGAGGGGCAGAGAGAGAAGGAGACAGAATCTGAAGCAGGCTCCAGGCTCTGAGCTGTCAGCACACAGCCTGAAACAGGCTCGAACCCATGAATGTGAGATCGTGACCTGAGCCGAGGCTGGAGGCCTAACCAACTGAGCCACCCAGGTGCCCCTAAAGTATTCTATTAAGAATTTATGTTTCTATGTACTTTTTTGGAGGCAAATGAGAAAAACTCCTGTTTCTTCCTGTATTCAAATATTTTTGATGGGCATCTGGGCGGCCCAGTTGGTTAAGCCTCTGACTGTTGATTTCAGCTCAGGTCATGATCTCAGGGTTCATGAGATAGACTCCCACATCTGGCTTTGTGTCTCCCTCTCTCCCTCCCCCTACCTCACTCATGTTCATGTGGGTTCTCTCTCTCTCTCTCAAATAAATAAATAAACTTTTTTTTAAAAGGAAAAAAAATTTTTTTGAGTAATTTCTGGATGCTGGGCATTTGTTAAGCCCTCAAAAGGCAAAGATATGTAAGATCCAATCCCTGCTTTCAAGGATATCAAATCACAAGGGAGACAAAACACATAGTAAGATACACAGGAAATAATGTGGTGAGGACCACAAATCCAACCCTACCTTCCTTATTGAAAGAAATAAGAATCCTACAATTTTATAAAATAAAGCCAAAATAATTTTTTATGGAATTAGTGTGTATACCCTTCCAGATTAAAATGAGATTCTTTTTCTTTATGTTTTATTTATTTTTGAGACAGAGAGAGACAGAGCATGAGTGGGGAAGGGGCAGAGAGAGAGGGAGACAGAATCTGAAGCAGGCTCCAGGCTCTGAGCTGTCAGCACAGAGCCTGATGCGGGGCTCGAACTCATCAACCATGAGATCATGACCTGAGCTGAAGTTGGACACTTAACCAACTAAGCCACGCAAGCGCCCATTCTTTTTTGTTTCTTAATAGAGCTAAAAGAAGCTTGTAGCTTGTCCTGTACCTGGCACAAAATTGGCACTGAATAAATATTTATTAAACAAATGAATGAATAGGAATGCCCACAAAATTCTGCACTACAAGCAAAGCAAAGGGATTCTTCCAAACTAACTGGAAGTGAATAGGACTGGTAGGGCCTCAGGAAGCTCTTGCCAAGGGTTCACAGAAGAGGATTCTGAGTCATCACTCTTTTTGTCCCAACATTGTCACATACCTTGGCTCTCGTGGAATGAAAAGATATGTCCTCCCCATGAGCCCCTTTTTCTGTATGATTCCCACATCCGTGCCATTGCGTTACCTGGGAGCTTGTTCGAAATATAAGATCTTGGGATGCATCTTTGACTGACCGCATCAGAACAACATTACTCTTACTTAGGGCTTCTGCTTTTTTTTTCTTGCTATCCCTTTTTTCTTCCAAATGCGAACCATTTCATATGAATGTTATTTTTTCCAACCAGGGCATAATGTCTAATGTTGGACTCTCTACCAGGGGAATACCTTACTAAACAGAGCCTAGGGCCGAATATTTTTTAGACATACATTTCGTTTTCCTGGAAAGAATTTCTAATCCGCTCTGGAGGGACTTTCGGTTGAAGGCCTTCTTGACAAAAATAAATACATAAGTAATAAAATAAATCTAATGCTAGTTGCTCTGCTATCTACATTCCCATATAAGAACTCCAATTGAACCAGGAATGAACACAAGAATAATATTTGTGTCCTGTCATACTCTCCCTATTTTTTCCAAATAACTGTATTCTAAGTGTCATAATTAAAACTATAAGCAATTAAAGAGACTGCATGTCATGCCATGGCCAGCTTTTGAGAAACTGAGTTGTAGGTAGAGTTGTTCTGACTTCATAGGTTTCTTCCCATGTCCAAGGGCTCCATTACTCAAGAGCTTTGTGAATGAGTCTTTCTTTTTAAAAAAATTTTTTTGAGAGAGAGCATGCACACGCACACATGAGCAAGGGAGTGGCAGAGAGAGGGAGAGAGAATCCCAAGGAGGCTCCGTACTGTCAGCATAGAGCCTCACATGGGGTTCGAACTCATGGACCGTGAGATCATGACCTGAGCCAAAACCAAGAGTTGGACACTTAACCAACTGAGCCACCCAGGTGTCCCAGTGAACCAGTGTTTCTTTTTTTTTTTTAATTTTTTTATGTTTTTATTTATTTTTGAGACAGAGAGAAACAGAGCATGAGTGGGGGAGGGGCAGAGAGAGGGAGACACAGAATCCGAAGCAGGCTCCAGGCTCTGAGCTGTCAGCACAGAGCCTGATGTGGGGCTTGAACCCACGAACCGTGAGATGATGACTTGAGCCGAAGTCAGCCGCTTAACCAACTGAGCCACCCAGGTGCCCTGAACCAGTGTTTCTTAAGCAGAAATATTTGTATCCTTCCCTTGTGCCTTGGCTGTCTAGGAAATCATGATAAATTGCTTAGTCACAGCCCTGGAGTGCTCGCCATCAGTGTTGGTATGGTGGCCATATTGCCACAGGTGAATCATCCATCTTGTGTCTGATGTCCTAGGGTTTCCCTCATGTCATTGGACCTTCCAACAGGAAGACTATCCACCTGCAAAATAAGTATTTTCCCAGACAGTGTTGTCACCATATGTATTCCCATTATTTCTGAATAGCAAAGAAAACCAAAGTAATAATTTAAAAAATCTTTGCTGCGTGAAATATTGAGGAGGAGGAGGAAAGCAGCTAACATGAGGTAAATGCGGCCCAGCACTGTGCTAAGTGTCATACGTTCATGATATCACAAAATCTCATAGGATATTGTGCAAAAGAAGCAGAACACAAAACAGTATGATTCCGTACTTGATAGAAAGTTCTAGACGAGGCATAACTGACCGGTGCGGGATTAGAATCAGAGCTGTGGTTGTCTAGGCAGAAGGTCAGGCAGGATGCCATGGGGCTTCTGACGGATGTTTTGGGAGATGAAAAATGTTTCCTGTCGTGGTTGAAGTGGGTTGCTACACGTGTGTATTCATTGAGACATCAGGCATCCATGGTTCTCTGGTGGGCTTTCTGCTTTAATGATCACACACCTCTTTCAAGTGGTTCTCAGGCCTTATTTTTGCATAAGACACACTTGAAATGCTTGGTTAAAACCCCCATTTGGGGACTCTTCCCAGCCTGACTCAGTATGCCTCTCTGGGACTAGGACCCTGAAGCCTGCACTTTAAACCATCAGCCAGCGGCTTCTGAAGCAGAAATCCTGGGTGCACCACCTTGCTAACATCTGTCAGGCTTTCTGCCTGTGGCTGGGTATGTTGAGGACCAGATGGGTCTATTGATGGTTCTACAAAAATCATTCAGAGCCCTGGAGAGTGGCAGGTGGCTACATTTCTGCATTTGAAGCAAGGAGTCTTACCTCCAACCAAACAAAAAGGAAACTGCTATGCATATGCAAACGACCGGCAATCTTCAGGCCTTTTCCTGAGGAGTGCCTCCTGCCAGGTCCTTTTATTATTACTCTTCTTGTCACGTAGGCCTTGATGGTGCTTTTGTTTACCTGGGGCAACTGGTTTTTAATTGATTTTTTAATAAAGGTATTTCTTGCTCTCGTTCACTCTGATTAAGAACCGTAGCGTGATCTCATCAGGCCCGGACAAGTATTGATGGGCTGGCCTATCATGGGGCTAATAAAGAGTGTTATCCAGTATTTTTTAGTGACACATAAAAACTCCCTCATGAAAGATACAGGAGGCAGAGCATAATATAAATGTCATTCTAGCAACAGTGGTATGAGGGTGTATATGGCCAGACATTAGTGATTTCATTAATCCCTCTCCCAGGGATAAGTAGTGCTGGGTGGGCAATGGGAGGGTCGGAAGGAGCACAGAAGAGGTGCCCACACAGAACCAACAGCGAGCCCTGTAGGTCTCTAGGTCTTTCTAGATAAGCTGTAGCAATCTCATAAAATGCTTCTGATGAATAGAGAAAGGACTTACTTCGACTCTCCATTTACCCGTCTTCGCCTTTCCTTTATCCCAAAACACTATTTAAAATATTTCCAGTGGTGCAGTTGGTTAAGCATCTGACATTGGCTCAGGTCATGATCTCACGGTTCATGAGTTTGGGCTCTGTGTCAAGCTCTGTACTGACAGTGCAGAGCCGGGAGCCTGCTTCAGATTCTGTGTCTCACTCTCTCTCTCTCTCTGCCCCTCCCCTGCTTGCACTCTGTTTTGCTCTCTCTATCTCCCTCTCTATCAAAAATAAACACAAAATTAAAAAGTAATTTAAAAAATTAAAAATAAATAAATTAAACATTTCAGAAAGAATTAGGTATTGAAAGCCAGAAGTGTTTTGGGGGGCGCCTGGGTGGCTCAGTCGTTTGAGTGTCCAACTTTCACTCAAGTTGTGATCCTGTGGCTCATGAGTTCAAGGCCTGCATTCAGCTCTCTGCTGTCAAGTGCAGAGCCTGCTTCAGATCTTCTGTCCCCACTCTCTCTGCCTCTTCCCTGCTTGCTCGCTCTCTCTCAAAAATAAATAAATCTTTTTTTTAAGTGCTTTTGGATTTTTCTTCTTTTGTTCATTAAATTCAATGTGATCTATTCCACTTGTTTGATTCCTGAGGGGGAGAAGGATTGAGGGTCTATGAGGGAAATGATCTGCTCCTAGATTCTGTTTTAGTTAGTAAGTGTTTTGTACGGAGCAAAGAAAATGACCAGATTTAGCAAAAGACTCCCCAGCGTCACCATGGAATGACTGTTCAAATTTAGAGAGTCTAGGAAACCCCACTAGGCCACCAGGCAGGAGAGATTTTGAAGATTTATTCCCAGATTAAAAATGTTATTCTATGATATGTGCCCAGTCTGACCAAGTACCAAGGAAGACAAAACATTTAAAACTATTCATTTCCTTCTAGAAAGAAACAGGCTGAAGACGTACATGGAATGGGAAAGGTTGTACACACACAGCCACTTCCACTCAGCCTCAGGCTTCCAAGAAGCAGATATGAAAGAGCCTTTCCAAAGAGTACATTTTGAAGGGTCTTTTCCAAATTTGAGAAAACACTTTAAAAACAGCAGAGCTTCCTTTTCTTTTAACATCTGTCTCTACTTTCTCATTCGCCGTTGACTTCATTATTTTCAAGGGATTCTGTGTTTAGCAGGTAGCGACAGGCCAGTGGAATCTGAATTATTACCATTAATATAACTACGTAACTCCAATTTGTACCTGCCGGCTATGTTTGCCTGTGGAA
Organism: Suricata suricatta; assembly: GCF_006229205.1. Classification (NCBI taxonomy): domain Eukaryota; kingdom Metazoa; phylum Chordata; class Mammalia; order Carnivora; family Herpestidae; genus Suricata; species Suricata suricatta. Next base: position 16,202,081 of record NC_043705.1, read on the forward strand.
ACTCAGGGTACATGTGTGCACGCACCTTAGGGGCTTTCCCACAGTTTTGGAATTGTAAGGACAGGTCTGAATCCAACTGACTCTGACCTTGGAGGCCTAAGTATCAGCTTCTCAGACAACCCTTAAAACACTCAATCAGGAAAGACCAGCTAACACCTTTAACATTTCTAAGGGCAGGCCTAAAGATGGAGGTTAAGACTAGTCACGCCCTACGTGAGGGTCCTGGACCCACTCTGTGATTGGTTAAAGTTACTGTCAATGATGTGATGCTATATTGATTGGGCCCCTGTACCTGTGTCACAATTTCCTGTAACTCCCCTTCCCAAACTCATAAAAGGCCCTGCCCCGCCATGCTTGGGGCTCGCTCCACGTGGATCCACTGTGTTGTTGAAGTCTGTGAGCCCGAGTTTAGGCTGGCCGGGCCTAAATTCATAATAAAGCCCTTTGCCTTTGCATGCGTGATTCGGCCTCCCTGGCAGTCTCTGGTTTCTGGTCAACAGAATGACATTGTGAGTTGCATTAAGGAACATGGATCTCTGTGTACTATTGGTCGCCGTGTCATGGACCTTTTACCTACATTTAACAAACCATCATCACGGATGCCATTTTCATGTCGCACATTCTCACCCCTACTTCATCCCTTCAGTTTTTGTTTTGCTTTGTTTTGCACCTAGAAGCCCAGAAACAGAAATGGAAAGGTACAAAATGAAAATGCCTCAGGCCCCCAGATGATAAAGAATCTGTAAATGTAATAAAACCGTTGACTAAGACTTGATTCATTTTCCCCCTCTTCTCTGACCTGAGTGCGGCAAAACAGAAAAAGGGTTTCAAAAAGAAGTGCATGTTTGCTAAATAAATTTAGAAATAAGAAATATAATAGAAAATAGAAAACTTGGAGAGGCCTATCTTGTCCTCTCAGAGAGAATGGATGCTAACATTCTTTGGTGTGGAATTTTGCAAGACTGAAATCAAGGTGTATGAACAGTTTGGGAACCTGCTTATTTATTTATGTCCCGAGCATCCTTTCCTTTGATGTCATTTGACAACAGAAGGGAATGGGTGTCTGGGTGCCTTGGGTGGATCAGCATCTGACTCTGGATCTTGGCTCAGGTCATGATCTCAGGGTTCATGAGACCAGTGCAGAGCCTGCTTGAGATTTTCATTCTCTCCCTCTCTCTGTGCCCCTCCCCTGCTTGCTTTCTCTCTCTCTCTCAAAAATAAACATTAAAAATGACTAAAGAAAGAAATGAATACACATGGCAGCTCTGCAGCTATCTTGCTTCTACTCTGTGTAATTGGCCACTGTCCTTGGTCCATGTCTTCTCTGGCCATGCTTTTCCTTTGTCAAAGGAGAATAATAGTTACAGTCAGCATTGACTGAACACTTATCATGTGGCATCCCCCCCTTTTTTTATTGTAAGTTTAGTTATTTTGTGAGAGAGAGAGTGCACCTGAGCAGGGCAGGGGCAGAGAGAGAGGGGAGAAAGAATCCCAACCAGGATTCAGTGCTGTCAGCGCAGCATCTGACGTGGGGCTTGATCCTGCGAACTGAGAGACCCTGACCTGAGCTGAAATGAAAAGTCAGTCAGTCACTCAACTGATTGAGCCACCCAGGTGCCCCTGCACTAGCCACTTTACTAGAGTATTTCCTTGTGATCTTCAAAACAACCCCAGGAGACCCATTTTACAGATGAGGAAACTGAGGCACAAAGACGTTCAGAGCATACAACCAAGATAGCGTAACGCCAAGATTGAACCTAGCCAGTCTGACTCCATGAGCACAGGTGCCCTGCTCCCACTGCCTGGAAAATGTGTCAGATTTGAGCAGGATTTGAAATTTTGGAACCCAGTCCTGAGGCTGGTAGACTTTTGGTATCCTCTGTTCAACCCTGCCGTTTTTAGTTGAGCACCTTCGGGCAGCTGGGCTCCCAGGCCACCTTCTGCTGTTCTGTCTACTCTGCCCCACCACCTCCTAGCCATCCCACTTTATTTTTCCTTCTCAGAACTCTGTGACTTGAGTGTTTGAGGACATGAAAGATTAATAGCCTCGGTCTGGACCAGGCTGACTGTGGGCAGGCCTCGTGAGAACTTTTCCCACACTTCGGTGCCAACAGGTCTCGGGCCCGAAGCACATACACCCCCGTTACATTTTCTAGCCATGGGCCTCCCTGGGGCCATCCAGACCCACCGCGACACGCTGCCCCGAGGTTTTGAAGGGGAGACCCATGGGATGCTGCCGCCGGCTCCTCAGAAAGCCAGCTCTTCACCTTCCTTCTAAAGCTAGTGTCAGACCGGAGACATGCTGGAACATTCCCAAGCTGACACTTTAATCTCTGTAACTAAATCCATCAGTGAAATGCTCATGCTGTCTACATCATTTTTCCTTTCCTAGTTATTAGCAGCCAGAAAAAGTTTGTCTCGAGGAGTTCACTTCCCCCAGGACCTTTTCAAGTACCACAGAGTTCGGTGAGAAAACCGTGGGGGCCTATCTCTGGGTCCAGAAGTGGGTCATGCTGGTGAGCTTGGTGACTGTGGACATGTGGTTTCTTTGCCCTGGACCCATCATCCTTCATTGATAGACTGGCTTAAATGGATTCTAAATGTCTTCAAGGTTTCTATGATCTTTGGTCGGCCTCACTCAAGCTTAATTTGAGACTTGCCTTGATTTTCATTCATTTGTACATTTATTCATTTGCTCAAGAATAATTTTAAAGGAGCTAGCTTATGCCTTGCGCTTAGGATACAGTGGTTGACAAACAGGTAATCAATTCATCCCTGTTGTGATAAGTGCCACCAATGAAAAATACGGGGACATAGGAGACTATGTGATAGAGTCTGACCGATAGAGTCTGACTGTAACTGAGAGGCCAGGCATGGCTGTTGGGATGAAGTGGATGTTAGCTGAGACCTGAAGGCTGTGTTGGCATCAGCCAGATGAAAAAAAAAACGTAACAGGGGCACCTGGGTGGCTCAGGGGGTTAAGCATCTGACCTCAGCCTAGGTCATGATCTCATGGTTCGTGGGGTCGAGCCCCGCATCAGGCTCTGTGCTGACCGTGCTGAACCTGCTTGGTATTCTCTCCCTTCCCTGTCTCTGGCCCTCCTCTGCTTGTGCATGCATTCTCTTTCTTCCTCAGAAATAAATAAATAAACTTAAAAAAAATGAGCTTTGCCAGCAGGAGTGCATTGAGTTTGAATCACCCAGTGCCAAGCAGGGTATCTGGAACCATTCAAAGAAATGAAAGCATCCCAGTGGGCCTGGGATGTAGCCAGAGAAGGGCATCAGGTTTCCCATGGTCCTTAGAATAAAGTCCCAACTACTTGCCTGATTGTGGCTGTGAGGCCCCGCCTACATCGCCAGCCTCGTCTCATGCCCCTCCACCTGTGACTTCCTCGGCCACATTGTGCTTTCTTTGTCACTGTGTCACCGCTGCTAGCCTCCAGGCTTTGCAGGCACTGAGACCCTCTTCCTCGTGCTCTCACTGTGCCCAGTAACCCCATCCTTCTGCAAGCAGCCTAACTGGGGCCTCTTCCCAGAGACCTGTCCTGATGGCCGTGTCGCAGCCCTTCCCACCCTGTCAGTCTCTGGCTGTGAACCTGTTTGTTTCTGTCACAGCACTTGTGGTCAAGGGTATTTTGTTGACTTGTTCTTTCCCCCAAGGACAGGTACTATATATGTCTTCATCTTCTCATTAAGTATTTGGGGGCATGAAGGAGGCTGGTATGTCAACAGGTTATAAAGTGCCTTACAGGGGTGTCTGGGTGGCTCAGTTCGTTGAGTCTCTAGCTCCTAGTTCTGGCTCAGGTCATGATCTCATGGTTTGTGCATTTAAGCTCGGCATTGACAGTGCAGAGCCTTCTTGGAATTCTCTCTCTCTTTCTGCTCCTTCCCTGCTCTCTCTCAAAAATAAATAAAAATTTTAAAAAATCATTGAATCATTATTAAAAGAAGGCCTTCCAGAGCTGAGGAGCTTGGCCTCACCCTGTGAACAAAGGCATGTATCTGAGAGTCTCGCAGAGGATGTGACATCTCCGTGTTCTGCATGTAGGAGGGCTTCATGGAGACCTGGGGGAAGGAGGCAAGAGACGTAGAGGGAGACCAGGTGAGCTGATTGCCATAGTCTATTTGAGGGTGACAGTGGCTTGCACTTGGCTGGTAGCACAGGGGCTGAACTCCAGGAGTATTTAGAAGGTCTATATGGTTGGGTGATGTTTTGGTCATAGGTGTGGCAGAAAAGGAAGGATGAGGAGGCCCAGGCTTCCGACATGAATAGACCCTTTTGCCAGGTGGGGAAACAGCATAGGAAGGGAAGCAGGCTTGTAGAAAAAGGTGAAGGACTAGGCTTAGGTGCCTGTGAGACCTTCCACTGGGCTAACTATCTGTCACAGGGGCCATGTGATACATGGATCGGGAGCTCCCAAGAGAGGTCTGGGCCAGAAGACAGCATATTTGGGAGTCTAAGCAATTGAAAGGCGGGACTGTCCTGAGAGGCAGAGGTAGGCCTGATAGGGAGGATCTGAGGGAATAAACAGCCTCCCTTTGAACGCCGTGATGGAGAAGTCTGGCAACACAGCCAGGTTCCATGATGGCAGGAAAGCAAATAGGGTTCATGAGGATGCAGGAGAGCTTTGGGTCAGAGTGGAACACGTGTGAGGATTTAAAAGGGTGTGGGAGATGAGTGGGGCACCAAGTTAAGGGCTAGAAAGAATTAAGGAATGGTACTGTGGGAGAGATGTGTGCGCCATGGTTGATTGGCTGACCTGAGAAATCATGGAGGGCTGCATGGGTTGGAGGCAAGGGGAAATGACACAGTTCCCAGGATTGTCAAGACAGAAAGCTGATTCTCTGGCCGTTCCAATGGCCAGGGTGCCACCATTGGTAACTTTTCCCTCTTCATTGCAGGTGTCCGTCTTAGCTACAGGGTCCCTCACACTTGCCTTCGTTCTACACTGACCCACCGCAAGGTGCATGTGTGAAGTCAGAGTTGAAGTCAATCAAGAAAATGTGTTCACTTGTTTCATATGGTTTTGATCACTTGAAAATGGGGAAAGCCAGGCAAGCAGTTTGCAGAAAATTTAGGTAACAGGGAAAAAATCCCCACACAATGCCACCACCTGGTCACAAACTATTATATCCTGAGAGCATTCTCTTCCTTTCATTTGCCATAGGAATTTTTACTATTTTCAAAATTCAGTTTTGCTCCCTGTTGATCACTCACCATTTTGAACATTTCCCACAATCCTCCAAG
>NC_043705.1:16207428-16209093 GCF_006229205.1 Suricata suricatta
AGCTCTTCAGACATGGGCAGACTGGAAAAAACTAACTGTCACAGGTCAATTCTATCAACCCATTTCCACAGTGGGAAAAACTAGGAGAGCGAATTTAGCTGTAACCCCATCTTTAACATTTATTTATTTTTGAGAGACAGAGAGAGACAGAGCATGAACAGGGGAGGGGTAGAGACAGGAGACACAGAATCCAAAGCAGGCTCCAGGCTGACAGCACAGAGCCCAACGCGGGCTCAAACCCATGACCTGTGCAATCATGACCTGAGCCGAAGTCGGACACTTAACCAACTGGGCCACCTAGTTGCCGCAGCTATAATCCAAGACTGATGCCGGTAATGGCTCCAAGAAAACTCACTTGTCGAAATCATAATTCATAAATGTCACGACAACTGTGAGCATTTAGTACTAACCCAAGAATCAGCATGTACAAGCAAGAGGATGGAGTCTCTCTTAGCCAGCTCATTATTCAATCTAGCCATCATTCACGGAGTTTTTCCTACATGCCATAGCTCCTGTAAAACAAACCAGGGCCTCAGAAAGGACTTGAAGAGGAAGGATATTACAGTCCACAGGGTCAGCTGAAAGCTCTCTCTGCATCAGGACACCTGGGGTTGGGGCAGGGATCGGGGAGAATCAGGAGAGAGGGATGCAATTATTTTATACATAGCGGTTCTGCCCACTGGTATTATGGCCTCATCAATATCCTGCAATCTGTCCATGCACAGTCCCTCCTCTTGGGAAGAGGTGAAGCAGGACATAGCAGAGAAGGGCAAAGTCATTCTGGAATACAGGAAGAGGGCAGAGAACCCTGCCCTGCAGCAATCACTGTGCCAAGCCCTGGTTAAAACAAACACAGCATATACCACAGCCCTGCTGGGGTTATCCAGCTCCCGTAGAAGTAGCAACCTAATGAAAGATGAAAGAGGCATCACTGTCACATCTGGAGCTAGGGGCATAAAAATTCCATCACTTCCCACATCCCATTTTATCTTTGCCTGCAAAGCTCAGAGCAGATCCTCTTCCTGAAGTGCTCCCTCCACACCCTCCCCAGGTGAGCCATCTGCTTCCCCATTTGGTCTTCGTACCTCCTAGGTTTTAATCATGCATGTAACTATTACTCCAAATGCATCTCATTGCAACTGGATTCAGGAGCCCAGGAGAAGTGAGCCTGTCCCAGAGGGAGGAGCCTTTGGAGTCAGGTGACAGTCTTATGGTTTGCAATCCTCACACCAGCCTCTGTAGTGGGTTTTATGGTTAACAGATGGGGGTCCTCAGATTTATATCCAGGTCCTTTTAGTTCTACAGTATGAGACTTTAACCACCATGGTCTGTTTGTGATATCTTAACATTTTTGTATATGCATTGTCAATTCCTTAACCTGAAAGAACCCATAGGGAAATTGATCAGCTAGTCAGGAAAAGAATTGCAGGAGGGATCCCAGGTCCCACCACCTTGATGTCCCCAGTACTTGGGATGGATTTGGATGGTTTCAGTTGTTAAAACAAAGGGCTCAACAAGGTGGAAGGCAGTCCATCTGAAGAATTCCTAGGCTGTGTTATTTCCTTCTTTAAACTTGCTTGCTTGTTTATTTATTTATTTATTTATTTACTTATTTTGAGAGAGAGAGAACAAGCTGGGGAGGGGTGGAAAGGAGAGAGTGAATGC
>NC_043705.1:16209193-16210796 GCF_006229205.1 Suricata suricatta
TAAATAAATAAATAAATAAACAAGCAAGCAAGTTTAAAGAAGGAAATAACACAGCCTAGGAATTCTTCAGATGGACTGCCTTCCACCTTGTTGAGCCCTTTGTTTTAACAACTGAAACCATCCAAATCCATCCCAAGTGCTGGGGACATCAAGGTGGTGGGACGTGAGATCCCTCCTGCAATTCTTTTCCTGACTAGCTGATCAATTTCCCTATGGGTTCTTTCAGGTTAAGGAATTGACAATGCATATACGAAAATGTTAAGACATCACAAACAGACCATGGTGGTTAAAGTCTCATACGGTAGAACTAACAGGACATGGATATAAATCTGAGGACCCCCATCTGTTAACCGTAAAACCCACTACAGAGGCTGGTGTGAGGATTGCAAACCATAAGACTGTCACCTGACTCCAAAGGCTCCTCCCTCTGGGACAGGCTCACTTCTTCTGGGCTCCTGAATCCAGTTGCAATGAGATGCATTTGGAGTAATAGTTACATGCATGATTAAAACCTAGGAGGTACAAAGACCAAATGGGGAAGCAGGTAGCTCACCTGGGGAGGGTGTGGAGGGAGCACTTCAGGAAGAGGATCTGCTCTGAGCTTTGCAGGCAAAGATAAAATGGGATGTGGGAAGTGATGGAATTTTTATGCCCCTAGCTCCAGATGTGACAGTGATGCCTCTTTCATCTTTCATTAGGTTGCTACTTCTACGGGAGCTGGATAACCCCAGCAGGGCTGTGGTATATGCTGTGTTTGTTTTAACCAGGGCTTGGCACAGTGATTGCTGCAGGGCAGGGTTCTCTGCCCTCTTCCTGTATTCCAGAATGACTTTGCCCTTCTCTGCTATGTCCTGCTTCACCTCTTCCCAAGAGGAGGGACTGTGCATGGACAGATTGCAGGATATTGATGAGGCCATAATACCAGTGGGCAGAACCGCTATGTATAAAATAATTGCATCCCTCTCTCCTGATTCTCCCCGATCCCTGCCCCAACCCCAGGTGTCCTGATGCAGAGAGAGCTTTCAGCTGACCCTGTGGACTGTAATATCCTTCCTCTTCAGTCCTTTCTGAGGCCCTGGTTTGTTTTACAGGAGCTATGGCATGTAGGAAAAACTCCGTGAATGATGGCTAGATTGAATAATGAGCTGGCTAAGAGAGACTCCATCCTCTTGCTTGTACATGCTGATTCTTGGGTTAGTACTAAATGCTCACAGTTGTCGTGACATTTATGAATTATGATTTCGACAAGTGAGTTTTCTTGGAGCCATTACCGGCATCAGTCTTGGATTATAGCTGCGGCAACTAGGTGGCCCAGTTGGTTAAGTGTCCGACTTCGGCTCAGGTCATGATTGCACAGGTCATGGGTTTGAGCCCGCGTTGGGCTCTGTGCTGTCAGCCTGGAGCCTGCTTTGGATTCTGTGTCTCCTGTCTCTACCCTTCCCCTGTTCATGCTCTGTCTCTCTCTGTCTCTCAAAAATAAATAAATGTTAAAGATGGGGTTACAGCTAAATTCGCTCTCCTAGTTTTTCCCACTGTGGAAATGGGTTGATAGAATTGACCTGTGACAGTTAGTTTTTTCCAGTCTGCCCATGTCTGAAGAGCT
>NC_043705.1:16210896-16331391 GCF_006229205.1 Suricata suricatta
ATGTTTCTACATTTCATAACCAAGGAAATTAAAGGACACTGAAGAGAAGAGATGTGTCAAAAGACACAGAACAACCTAAAGGTGGTCCTGGCAGGGAGAAAGCAAATGCTAGGGCGCCTGGACCCCCGTCTCACCCTGCTGACCCCAGCCCTTCTCTCTGGGAGTTTCCTTCCAGGTATCCACATGACTCGTCACCTCCCTTCAGGCTTATCGCTGCTTAAATGGCAGAGACACCCACCCTGAGCTCCTTTTTTGCAGTGACTCTTCTTTCCAGACAGTGTCCTCTCTTCTCCTTCCCCAACTTGGGTTTACTTCATAGCCCTTCTCACCACCTGACATGTTAGATTCTAATGTCTTGATTGCCTCTGAACTCCAGCTAGAGCCTGGCCTTTTTTTTTTTTCCCCACTGCCCTATCCCAGCGCCTGTAACAGCAGCTGGCACATAGGAGGCAGTAAACACTTGCTAGATCGAGGAGTGACTATCAGCTAATAATTAGTAAGCCCTTCATCAGTACGAGGCATTTTATATGCATTCCTTCATCAGATTCTTAGACCAATCTAAGAATTATCCACATCATACAAATGAAAAGCTGTCACGAGAGACTGAAGGGCTGGTCTAACGCCACATGGTTTATTACGCCGTGAACCTTACCTACAGTCAAGGACAAGGTGACCACAGGTGCTCCTTCCTTCACCACAGTATATTGCACTTTGAAATTTTACCTTCCCGGCATTCCTCATGAGGATCTGCTTCTTTTTTCTTTTTTAAAGTTTATTTATTTACTTAAAGCCTATGTGGGAAGGGTAGAGAGACAGGGAGAGAGAGAGAATCCCAAGCAGGCTCTGCACTGTCAGCTCTGAGCCCGATGTGGGGCTTGAACTCATGAACTGTGAGATCATGACCTAGGTGGAAACCAAGAGTCCAATGTTTAACCAGCTGAGCCACCCAGGCTCCCCACTTACTCAGAATCTCTAGCAAAAATCACTCTGGTGCAGTCCTAACTTCTGGACAATATTTAAAATACTTTTTCACTAATGATTTTATTGTAAAAATTGCCCCCAAATAAAAGACTAATATATTCAAGTATTCAAAGAAGCAAAGAGTAAGAAGAAAAGTTAATTGCAAGATCCACACAGTATATGAACAGAGTAACCTGCTAACAGATTTTCCTTATTTTTGCATTCCGTGACATGACTTCAGAGAAATACTTTGAGATGAGAAGTTAACTGACACATTGAGTTTCCTGGGGATGTGAATGCCAGGGTGGTGGGAGAGGAGGCTCTCTACATCACCCCCAAATCACCCCCAAATATCTTGTCAAATCAGAATTGCCTCACGGGCAGTCACACCGGTACCTGGAATCATACCATTAGCTGTGACTCCGTCTCCTGCTAAAATACATCTCCTGAGGGAGACAGCCCTTCAGTGATCTCTTTTATGTGAATGTGTCCAGTTATTCATGAAAAAAAGTTTTTTAATAGGGAGTAGGGTAGAGCGTACATGAGAAGTTGCATTTTTGAGTGAGGGCAGGGAACAGAGAGCAGGGAGAAGAGAGAAAATGAATCAGCAGGTGTCGCCCTACCTGACACATCTCAATTGGGAATTTAAATGAGTCCAGTAGCCAAAATAAAAATGAAGACTTGTATTACAAAGTTCCTCTTGGTAAGCTGTTATAAATGAAGACATATTAAAATTTTAAAGGGTTTATTTGAGTATAAATTGATTAAAACCAGACCATATCCCCTGTAGCAAATAGAAAGGATCTCCAAGGAATTGTATGAAATGAAAGACTTTCACAGGCAGAAAGGGATGGGAATAAGGAAATTAGGTTTAAAAAAAAAATCATGTTGATTATTGCAAGGTCTCTTTCCTTTAGGGCATGGCCAAGATCTGTCAGGTGGATTATCTACCTTGTGTTGATCAGGGATTCCAGATCCACCAGTTTAAGATTCCATTTCTGGGACAGCCAACACTAAGTCCTTTCAGTGACATGGGACTTAGCATAAGCGACTCCATTTTAGAATGTTTTTAATAGCTGTAAGAAGGCAAGGACTGGACCTGTTCATTCACCCTGCATCCCCAGAACCTCATAAACGAGCCCAGTGCCTGGCATGAAGTACAAGCTCCATAAATAATTGTTGAGTGAGCAAGTGTGTGCGTCTTCCGATACACATCAAGCTCTTCCCACCCCTCCCTCCTCCTCATCCTTGAAGTGAAGCTTTACCTTCTTCCCACCAGCCCTCTGCCTGAGAAGTGAATTTCTCTCCTGACTTTGTCCAGCAAATATTTCTGTGATAACTTATAGGAAGAATTAAGCATATATAGACAGTAAAGTCTTTTCAAAAGTTGAATTGAAAAATGTGCTTGTCATCTGTGTCATAAAATGTTTATCTTGTGTCTGCACTTGGATGATAAGCCTCAGAAAGGTGAAGGCTTCACAACGTTGCTTCCCTAATGCTTTTTACAGAGATAGAGCTGGTGACTGGGTTTTATAAGGAAGCGTCATCTCTGACCACTAAAAGGAAGTGGGGAAATGAAGATGCCCCGGTATATTGTCTTACTGCTTTAGTATCTCAGAAACACAATTTGAAAGTGCTGAAAGAGGTGCATTTATCATCAATAACATTCTGATCTCAACTGAATAACATAATTGATTTTTTTTAAAGTCCTTATGTATCTGGACAAGAAATACAACATAATACATATATATGTAGGACTTTACCTGAGAAAACGAAAAATCTACTAACTGCAGGTGCGTTAGCATAGCATTCTAGTAGCCTGTTCTTTCGATTTAGAAGAGCTGCATTTGATGCCCGGAAGGCTCCTGAAACCACACTCTGCCTCTGGGTTTTGCCAGGATTTGTATGACTATGCTTCCTAGCTGCAGAATTTGAGTATCTTTTTGAAGTTGTAGTACGTATTCTCCAGATAGGTTTCCTTCCCAAGAGTCTGTCCTCATCAGTACTTGTTTTCTTTTTTTTTTTTTATGTTTATTTATTTTTGAAAGAGACAGAGCATGAGCAGGGGAGAAGTAGAGAGAGAGACACACACAGAATCCCAAGCAGGCTCCAGGCTCTGAGCTGTCAGCACAGAGCCCGATGCAGGGCTCAAACCCATGAACTGTGAGATCATGACCTGAGCCAAAATTGGACACTTAACTGACTGAGCCACCTTGGTGCCCCTGACTTGTTCTTTTTCTAAGGTCAAGTCCTTTGAGTCTGTTGGTGTCTCTTCAGAGTGTGTGAGCGCAAAGCCCATTTCTCTACTTTAGCATCTATGTGGTGAAACCAACTCCCCACCTTCACTACCTTCTCTGTTGGGTTATCACAGGGTTCAAAGTTCACCAGCCCCCCCACCCCCACATCCCCTTCTCCCTTCCCCTAACCTTTGCTTCACAATCAAATCAATCAACGAGGAAAGAAAAGACGATCCACCACATAAACTGTAGGCAGGATATTGTGAACACATGAATGCAGATTTTAAGATTTTGCTGCAGGTCAGGCCCTGAGATACTGAGCCCGGCGCTCTTCTGTTGCTTGACAAAACCAGGTTTTATGTGTGACCATGAGTGTCGCCATCCTGAGAGTCACAGCATATCAAGCTCCCGGTGGCCCGGCTGCCACTGTGGCCTGCTACATGAATGAGAACAGAAAGCACACCTTACAAGACTGGCACACTTACGAAGTAAGGCTTTACCCTGGCTTCCCATGTTGTCGTTGTGAGCAATGTGGGGACAGAATTGTGTTTACCCGTCACGTTGGAAACAACTCGGGAGTAGTTTTGTCCTGTCTGGCCAGGAAATCTGCCGTTTGGGATTACAGAGCAGGCTACCACTCCTCTTGTCATTTCTTACCCTTCAGCACCTTCTAGAAAAATCATGACTGCGGTTTCCTTCATGCTGTGTTCAGACACGTGGAAAGTCTCTCCTTCCAGAAAGCCGGCTCTCCCTCAGTAGGCACCAGGCATTATTGAAGGCAATTCAAAGGTGTTGACTCTTTACAACCCTTCTTGGGACTAGTGTCTTTATCATCTCTGAGGCTGGTTGAAGGTGGTGGGGTGGGGGGCACCGATGAACTTTCAACCCTGTGATAACCCAACAGAGAAGGTGGTAGGTGATGGGGAGTGTTCTTTCCCATTTTACAGATGAGGAGACTGAGGAAAAGTGAGGTCTTGTTCCAGCTAATAAGCTGAAAAACGGCAGAACCAAAATTCAAACCCAGGCAGGCTGGAGCCAGAGCCCGCCCTAGCTCTCAATCTGTGAGCACCTCCTTTCACTTCATAAAATACCTCACAGAGTGGACACATACTCCCAGCCTACCAGACTCCCCTACCCCCAGCCTACTGTCTTGCCCCTCCTATCCTCTCCCCTCTTCTCCCCTCCCCTCCCCTCCCCTCTTGTTGGAAGCAAACTTAAGGCTGCTATCAACTTGAATTTTTCACTTCAACTTGGACAAAGAGAAATCCCATGCTTTTACTCTCCTTAAAACCATCTTAGATTTTTGTGTAACTTGATACTTGAACAAAGAACTACTTAAAAAAAATAAAAAACAAAGCTCTGTGTGAAAGTTGCATTATCCTTTTGGATACATGCATTCTACTTAAGAGCTCACCATTTCCCCCACAAGCCAGTGTGTGGAAGAGGCAATATGTCTTATGCTCTCAAACGCTGCTGGCCTCCAAACCTCATTACGGCAAGTCCCTCTTCGAAGCTGGGCTGTAGCTCTAGACAAATGGTTGTACGAAGTTTTAAATAAACATACAACATTCACGTTACGCTGTTTCTTGAAATGATTTATCGTCATTTCGTTCTTTGAGTCCTGCTCTCTGCACATAAAAGACATGAGCTTTCGCTGTTTATACAAACCAAATCCTCTGTTTGCTCTGATTAAGCATTCATGGGTCTTTAATACAGCACAGGCTCGAGATTGGGGATTATTCCCTTTGGGAGTGGTGGAATTAAATACGTTAGCCAACAGAGATAAGCAAGGGCACTGGAGTTTAATTGCCATTAAAATAGATATGGAGGGTAACAAAAATAGAAGTCAGGGAAACAGCATGTAGCCCCCTGCTCCACCATGGTGAATCAGCTTCTAGAATCGTGTGACTTGCAGCTGTTAAAGCCTGCCACGCTCATGGCCTGAGAGATGCCGGAGAAAGGTGGCAATTGTCCTGAGGCGGGTTGGTTCTGGAGTCCCTAGATGCTTTGTGCCCAGGAAGATGGTACTGTAACGCGAGGGAACCTCACTGTTCCCCACGGTGGAGAGACTTCTGGTCTACCTGGTCTAGGCACAGTTGACGATCAGTCAACATAATTAGCTTCGCCCAAACTGCCGTGCCTCTCAGAATGCGTTTGAGAAATGCCAAGAGAGAAACCATCGTCTTCCATGGCCCCCACCAGTGACCGGACAGGGAGGGACTTTACAAAATTAATTTTAATTGGCAGCTTTTTTACTTTTCATAGTTTCATAGTTGGCCGGTGTGTCAGCATTCCCCCACCCCCCTTTCCATTTGTGGGTATTGTAAATGGATCTTGTCACATTCTCCAGAAGCTGACACTTGGAGCCTGCCATGGCCATGGGATGGGCACCCCGTCCAGTTAGCTCATATGGAGTAGTTACGATGGACTTTTTTTAATTTTGTTTTTTAAATATCCCTCTGCGAGTCCAGTGGGTTTTTACTTCATTTTGGAAATCTTTAGCTTTCCTGGTTTTTAAGTTTAAACCCAGACCAGCAATGTCCCCTTCCGAGGCGCATACGTTAAAATTGGAAAACCCATTTGGGGGGGGGGAACACAACCAAGTCTTGGCGTTTTGAGCAATGAGAGTTACCATAAACACCTCAGAGAGGAGGAGTTTGTCAGAATGTGGGAAACCTTGAATTAAAAATACACTGGCTGATTTAATTTATTTGAAATTGGCAAAACTAATTCTTACTGACAGAAAGCAGACCAGAGTTTGCCTGACGCCAGGGAAGCAGGAGAGAGCTGCGAGGGACTGGAAAAGAGCAGGGAGCTCTCTGGGGTGTTGGAAATGGTCTTCATTTTATCCGTAGGAGTTGGACAAATTCAACTCATAATACTATACAGTTAAAATTTATTCATTTTATTCTATATAAACGAGTTACTGAGAAGCCATGGGAAACCTTTCTGAATCTGCTTTTCTTTTTAATATAAAGGAAAATGGTTGAACTCCTACTCACGGAGTAATTAATGGTAGAATGGATTTTTTCCCCCAAACAAAAATAGTATATATCCATCAGCTTTAAGTGCCGTAGCTGACAGGCTGAGCGGTCCTCGCCAACTGCTATCAGAAGCTTCGGGCTGGCTCCCCGCCGGCGCTGCGCATGGTTTTCCTTGCTGAACGCGATGGTGAGTTTCACTCTCGGTAATGGGGCGCCAGGCACCCAAATTAATTGCAAGATGTACTTTAATCTCTCACATGAACATGGAAATAAGTATCCATCAACTTTGTGCCCAGCACGTCTTTTTTATCCCCCAAAGTGGCAGCTGGGGAGCAGTTCTGGAATGTTATCTGTATTTCTCTTCACTGAGGCCAGTTAGATGTGGGACCTGGGAGGCGCTTGAGGTCAACCCCAGCTCCTGAAAGAGAGGGGAGTCTGCAGAATGCCAGGGAGGCCACGACGGCCAGGCACGCAGGTCTAGGGAGCTGCCGTGGATGTGCCCTTGGCCCCAGGCCTGGGTCCCCCCTTGTCCCACCCTACCTCCCACCTCCTTCCTGCACTTATCTCAAACCTATTAGTTCACCCACCACAGGGTGCACCCCCTGCACCACCACTCTCCCCACCACAGGGGCACACCGCCCTGGGCAGAGTTTGGGTTTGGGGATTCAGCAGTTGACAGTGAGCATTCTCCCAGAGGAGAAGCAGCTAGAGCCTGGCCATTTCTCTCTGTCTGTGGTCCCTCAAGCTCTTGGAGTGTTTACACTAAACTCCAGGCTCGGGAAGAGAATTTACAGCCTTATCATGGAATTTCAGGCGCTGTTAGTTCGGGGGTGTGGAGGAGGGGCCTGTGTCTCTCCCTAGCTCATTTTCCATGGGAGACTTTTGGCTTCATGTAGGCTGGTGGTTCTTATATTTTCTCTCCTCTCCTCTGCCTGAAGTTCCTCTTTGAAGATTTTCTGTCCTGTTTATTGGGATAACGAGAATTTATTTTTGATTTCTATTCCAGTATTATTGTCAGGATATGATTACTCTAGGGAAGTATTCTTTGAAAAGCCACCAATTAGATTTAATCAACATAAAGATTGGTCAGATCAGTATTTCTCCTTTTAAAAACTTAGCATCTATTAAATTGGTAGGAATACTTAAGAGTTTCTATAAGGTGAAAACAACAGTGTACAGTGAATACAGAGTGTATGGAAAGAGCGGGTATACTGTATCCATTTCCTCATCAGATCTTTGATCCTTTGTAAGATCTTTTCTTTTGTAAGGTCTCTGTTCCCCCTTCTCTCCAACCATGAATTCTCAGTTAGTAGCTCCTTACTATGAAGTCACTTGACCATGTGTTTCCATCTGTAAAAATGTGTTTTTTGGAGTTGTGCACATTTTCAAACATAAAATCATAGTATATTCTTTACGGCTTGATTTCAAGTAATATTGCCTTCCTAAGAGCTTTTCATTTTGCTGCATTTAGCATGATAGAATTCACTCAGGTTAACTCCCATATTCTTCCGTTCTATTGTTGGTAGACATTGGATTATTTCTGATGGCTTCTGTTTCAGGAGTGCTCTTGTGAATGTCTGTGTACATTTCTCCTGGTATGTAGTCTTCAACTTTCTAGGCCTAGAAAATGTAACAGGGTCATAGGGAGTTGCATCATTATTGGTAATGCCTCATTGTGTTCCACACTGGCCATATTGATGTACTGTCCATAGCAATATATGTGGAAACTGTGCCTGCCTTCACTGACAATTAATGTTTTTAGGCTTCTGGTTTTCTTGTTACCAATTTGATAGTAGCAAAAGGGATCCTTACAGTGATTTTAACTTGCATTTCTTTAGTTACTCCTGAGGTTGCATATCTTTTCATTGGTCATCTGGATTTCTTCTTCTGTGAAAGGCCTGTTTTCCATTGCCCATTTCTGCTTGTTAGTTGTGTATTTTGCAAATATTTTCTCTTGATTTGTGGCATGTCCTTTCACTGTCTCTATGGTAAATTTTGATGAACTGAGTGAGGTTCTTTGTTTAATGTAGTTTATCAGTTTTTGTATAGGTTTTTTGGTCTTAGGAAACCCTACTTTAATCCTAGGTTCTAAGGATAGTCTCCCATATTTTCTAACCGTTTTATAATTTAACTTTGTACGTTTAAATCTGCAATGCACCTGGAATTGATTTTCATGTGTGGCATGTGGTACAGACCAATTCCTTCTTTACCATGTGGATATCCAGGTGCCTCAGTAACCTTTATTAAAGTCCCTGAAATGTATTGGCTCCTGTCAAAAACTCTGTGTGTGTGTGTGTGTGTGTGTGTGTGTGTTTTGTAGTCTATTCTATTCCTTCATCTATTTTTCTATCCCTAATTTGATAATATACTGAATCATCTATTACAGTTTCATTGTAAATGGTGATAGCTATTAAATTCCCCCTCTCAACCCCTTGATAATCCATATAAATATTAAAATCAGCTTGTCAGTTTCACACACACAAAAAAGTTAGGGATTTTTATCAGAATCTTACTGAATCCTAAATATCAGTTGGGGAAACAATGTCACTTTAATGAGGTTGAACTTCTCAATCCATGAACATGGTATATGATTTTATTTAAGCATTCTTTAATGAATTTCAAAAAAGCTTTATAATTTTTTTCATGTAGGTTGTACACCTTTTTTGTTCCTTTTTCTTTTTTAAACATTTATTTATTTTTGAGAGACAGAGACAACAGAGCATCAGCAGGGGAGGGGTGGAAAGAGAGGGAGACACAGAATCTGAAGCAGGCTCCAGGCTCTGAGCTGTCAGCACAGAGGCTGATGTGGGGCTCGAACCCACACACCATTAGATCATAACCTGGGCCAAAGTCAGATGCTTAATGTGCTGAACCAACCAGGTACCCCTCTACACCTCTTTTCTTGAATGTATTCCTAGAATATTTATATGTTTAATGATATATTAATGACATTAAAAATAACTGCAGTGGTGTAGAGAAATGGAATTGATTTTATTGTCCTTTGATTTTTGCATCTAGAAACTTGTAATTCTTTACCTGTAGATTATTTTCTTTTACACAAGAGTTTTATGTGGGAATACAGTTTTGTTACTTTCCAATCTTACACTTGTTTATATTTCTTGCCTTCACTGGAGAAAGGTTGAATCAAATTAATAATAGCAGGCAGCTTTGTCTTCTGACTTTAAAAGGAATGCTTTCAACATTTCACCATTACATGTAATGTTGTCTCTAGAAACCCTTTATCAGTGGTCAATAAATATAGCTCTATTCCTTCTTGGATAAGATGTTTTTATTATGACTATATATTCAATTTTGTTAAACATTTTTTTCATGGCTTTTGCCTATTATTTTGATGAATTTCTGTAGTTTATTTTCTAATGTTAAAATAACATTGCAATGTAGGAAAAAAACTCAACCTGATCATGATATATAACTTACTTTACATTATTGGGTTTGGTCTGCTAATTGTTTTCTTTGGATTTTTCTGTCTAATGTTCCAAGTCTTTATTTTGTAGAAGCAAAATAATTTCACCAATCCATACCCAGTCTCAGTGATACCAAGCCTTGAAGATTAACAAAAAACCATTTTCACGTTGTGACCTGAAAATGTGTGCTTCATATAAGTCTTTCACGAGTATTATAAAATCACCATATATGGTTGGTATTTTACTCCCCACATGTATTCTGTACCTTTAGAATTTTAAACCTTGAATTCATTTTCTGAGCAGCTTTTCAACCAGCATGAGAGAAAACTAAATTTGAAGGTGAGGGGCGCCTCAGTGGCTCAGTAGATTAAGCGTCTGACTTTGGCTCAGGTCACAACCTCACGGTTCATGGGTTCAAGCCCTGCACCGGGCTCTGTGCTGACAGCTCGGAGCCTGGAGCCTGCTTGGGATTCTGTGTCTCCCTCTCTCTCTGCCCCTCCCCAGCTTGCACTCTGTCTCTTTCCTCGAAATTAGGTAAACATTAAGAAAAATTAAATTTAGAGTTGACACTTGAAGGTGATAGATGCAGACTCACTTTTTATCCCTGGTCACTGAGCACCGTTAGTCATAAAGAAGCATCCGGATTTTGTATTTACAAAAAAGTGCGCGCCCACACACTTCCAGGTAATTGCTTATTAAATTCCTACGCTTGCCTGGCTTTTTCTCACAATTGAATCCTAAGTTCCTTTAGGAGCAGCTGTGCAGTCCCTTGTCCTAATCTGGTCTGCCACAGTGCGCATGCTCTGTGCTCTGTGCACGGCACCCAGTGCGCTCCGCAAATAGGGACCAATTGTCGAGCTCTTGAATAAACATGCTGTGTAAAAGCCAATGTCTCCGACCTTCATGCTTCTCAACAATCACTTAAGAATTCAAAAACATTTGTCTAGCTTTGCAGTCAGGCTTCCCACAGGGGAGTAAACAACGCTGAGCTGAAGACACATGCTCTCGAAAATGAAGTCAGCTGCAGAGCCCTCACATGAATTCCCGAGATAACATGTGGTGCAGGAGTGAGGTTCAATCTGAACCTGCCCCCAGTGTCTCTCTTTCTACATGATCTGATTGACTTTTAAAAAGAATCCAACCTTTCATTTTGTTAGTGATCCCTTTGGTCTGGGATCCCTTTTATGGCAATAGGACTGGAGCCCTTCATCTTATTAGAAGTGTTAGTGGACGTGATTGTTTGGAAATGAGAATGATTGAACAGGGCCATTATGTGGAAAAATTTTTGAAAAGTGAGAGCATAGCTAAAACAAACATTATTTTTAAAGCTGGATCTATTGACCTTGGGAACCGCAAACTCATCATTTACGGAGTAACACTGTACTTCTTGCCATTGTTCATGTGGACACCAGTGGCCAAGCACAAGGTTCACTTGGGCTGGTGATGGAACGCATTGTCCCTGTCTACAACCCTGTTCTCCGCTTCTGCTTTCCCACTACAGGGTGAAAGGCTGGGAGAGGCAGGTGAAAATGGCTGGGAGTGCAGGTGTCTCTCTCCAGGGATCCATGAGAAGCCCTTGAAATGAACTCCTAGAGCACGGAGAGAAAGGCTATGTTACTGATACCGTGATTTAATTTTTAAAAAATTTTTTTGTTTTTTATTTATTTTTGAGAGACAGTGCAAGCAGGGGAGAGTCAGAGAGAGAGACACACACAGAATCTGAGGCAAGCTCCAGGCTCTGAGCTAGCTGTCAGCACAGAGCCCGACACGAGGCTCGAACCCATGAACCGTGAGATCATGACCTGAGCCGAAGCCAGACACTTAACCAACTGAGCCACCCAGATGCCCCTTAAAATATTTGAGTAAAAACCTCTAAGACTGGGGTGCCCGGTTCAGTTGTTTCAGCATCTGACTCTTGATTTTGGCTCAGGTCTTGATTTCATGGTCATGAGATGGAGTCCGTTGTTGGGTTCCATGCTGAGCACAGAGCCTGCTTGGGTTTCTCTTTCTCCCTCTCTCTCTTCCCCTCCCCAACTCATTCTTTCTCCCTCCACCCCCACCAATAAATATTTTTAAAGCCTCTAAGATTAGAGGCCTATGTGAATCCCTATACTCTTTTGAGTTTAATTTACTATAAGTTATTTGTAATTTGAGTTTGCTTAAAATCCTGGAGCAGAGAGGAAAAGAAGTGGGGAAAAAATACACGAAACAAAAAATGACAGAATTAGGGAGGAGGATGGAGTTCTCTCTACTTGAATGAAGGTTTGAAATGTTCCATACTAAACTTTTGTAATTCAGCCACTTAACATGGACGAAAGCTACTGGACTTACGTTGTTAGCACAAGTCAGCTTTGGTCCCGTCCGTGCTTGATGCTGTGATGCACTGCTCAGACCTCCTTTAGGAATGAAAGCATATTCTGCAGGCTTTGGGAGTGCTCCCCACCAAATCCGCAGCCATCAGTCCTTGGATGAGTTGGAGAAAGAGACCCTTGACTCAAAGTAGCACACTCTGTGGGGGTGGCCTCCTCAAGTGACTCAATGAGGATAATAAGGCCCAGTTTCTTACTCCAATTCCAGCTGCAGCTTCAATTGAGATTGCATTGCAGGGACACCTGGGTGGCTCAGTAGCTAGAGCGGCTGACTTCAGCTCAGGCTATGATATCACAGTTCACAGGTTTGAGCCCCGCATCAGATTCTGTGCTGACACTCAGAGCCTGGAGCCTGCTTGGGATTCTGTCTCCCTCTCTCCCTGCTCACACGCTGTGTGGGTCTCTCAAATTTAAACAAAAAATTTTTTAAAAGGTTGCATTGCAGCTTTTGATCTCCTACTGACCCATCCTGTGTCTTTCTTACCCCCGCCACCCCCAACTCCTGATGAGAGCAATTCTTAATAACCCTCCTCCACACTTATGTCTGATTCAGTCTGCTTCCTGGGGCAACTGAGCTCTTGATACAATTATATACAACTATTACTCAGAAAATGCTCAGTGCAGGGGCGTTTGGGTGGCTCAGTTGGTTACATGTCCAACTTTGGCTCAGGTCACGATCTCAGGTTCTGTGGGTTCGAGCCCCTCATCAGGCTCTGTGCTGACAGCTTAGGACTCTGAAAACTGTTTCACATTCTGTGTCTCCTTTCTCTGCCCTCCTCCTTTTGTGCTTTGTCTCTCTCTCCCTCTCTTAAAAATACATAAATACTTAAAAAAAAAAAAGAAAGTTCTCAGTGCAAATGCCTCATTTTTATAGGCAAGGAAATGGCACAGGAAAGGTCCTATAACTTGTTCAATACCAGTCACTTAACTAGTTGATGCTGGAACTGAAGTGGAACCCAAATTCCTGACTCCCACAGGCCAGACCTTTGCTCTGTTCTAAAGATGTCACTGATTCACTGGGGCCCATTTTGAAAATAAGTTGCTTAGTTGATACTGTTTGGCCTCATACTGTGATAGCCAAGGGATAGTAATATGTCACATCATTTGGACTTCTTGTAACAAAATAGTCAGTTGAAGGTCACGAGCAGCAAACCCATTAGTTTTCATGTATCCTCAGAAGGCGAGTGCAGGATTTAACAGTGTCCTCAGAAGGCCAGATTTTCTGCATTTTTCTGATATACTGTGTTCAATTGGCTGTTATCTTCCAATCCAAGATGGCTACCCTGGCTCCAGGCATCCACAACAAGGGAGAGAAAAGATGTGTGCGTTAATAACAGTAACTATCATATTATTAAGTAACTATTTGTTAGTGAGGAAGGCCTTTCCCAGGAGCCCCTCAGCCAGGTCTTCTGAGATTTCCCGTGGGTCTTAGCCCCATGATCTAGCTGTGAGGAGAGTTGGGGAGCTAGTTTAGTATTTAAGCGTTCTCCAGGGAGATGAGCTCTGCTAACCAGTAAGATAGAAGGCCGCGAGGTCACTTGGTGAGACAGCACAGTGACCACTAAATTTCATCATCTCACAACATCTCCTCAACCAAGGGAAGCTGTTGATGGGGTATCGTGTTATCTAATCAGCACTCACAATGGCTAGCTCCTCACCGAGGGGACTTACCTGGCCTGTCCTTAAAGCACAAACCTGAAACATGAATCTTTCTGTCTCTTCTCTCCTTTCTTGTCCTTCTTAGCTTGTCTTTCCTTTCTTACCTTGGTCTTTCATTTCTTCCTTTCTTTCTTGACTTTCTTCTCTGACAGCCATTAGGCTTACAACAAAGTTGAGAGGAGGAAGAGGATGGGAATATTTCCCATATGCCTCCTGGCCCCCCCCACCTGTTAACATCCTCATCAGGGTGGTGCATCTTTTTTCAAACCAGAGGTGAACCCCCACCAACAGATCATAATCCCCCCCAGTCCATGGCTTACCTCAGGGTTCACTCCTGGTGTGGATCACTGTGTAGGTCTGGACAAGTGTGTAATGACCTCTAGCCATGACAGTATCATACCAAGTATTTTCACTGCTCTACAAATCCTCTGTGCTCTGCTGATTTATTTCTTCTTATTCCCAGCCTCAGGAATGACTGATTGTTTTATGGTCACCAGAGTTTGGCCTTTTTCAGAATACGTATTTTTATATTTCATGGAAACAGAGACACAATTATTTAAAAAAAAAAAAGGATGTAGTTTCCCATCCAAATACTAACCAGATTTTACTAGTATATGGAAGCTAAGAAACAAAACAGATGAGCATAGGGGGAGGGAAGAAAAAAGTAAGACAAAAACAGAAAGGGAGGCAAATCATAAGAGACTCTTAAATACAGAGAACAAATCGAGAGTTGCTGGAGGGGAGGTGGGTGGGGGATGGGCTAAATGGGTGATGGGCATTAAGGAGGGCACTTGATGGGATGAGCACTGGGTGTTATATGTAAGTGATGTATCACTGAATTCTACTCCTGAAACCAAGACTACGGTATTTGTTAACTAGCTTGGATTTAAATAAAATTTTAAAAAAACTTTTTGAAGGATATAATTTATATGAACTATTAACACACAGTTTTTATTTTCTCAGTGTAAGCTTTTCCTACATTTACAATCATTAAATTGTTGTGTGAAGACTAAATTGATTGTGCAAGTGATTTAACTTCTCTATTTGTAAAACGTCAGAACATATCATTAGGGAAAGAATAGCAAATACAGGAAACAACATAGTAAGAAGAATAAACTCAGTCATTTTACGTCTTAACAAAATGGCGGACTTGGTGGAGGTGAGAGAATGAAACACAAATGATTCTGGGTTTTCCAGTTTTCCTTTATCTATGACAGAAGGTTCTCCCCCATCTGTCACCAGTAGATAGAATGTGTCTACTCCTCTTTTGCTGATTACCTTGAGGAGCCTTGGTTTGATACTGTTTATAATTTGCACTTTATAACTTCCTCTCTAGGGTCACCAATAAAGAGATAGTTGTTCGTTACTGTATTATCCAGAATGCCTCGCAGAGTTCTTGGTATTCTGGTAAATGAACATTAATTATTTTAGACACCACCAATAACTAGGCACCACTGAACCCGACTGAATGGAACTTCACAGTATATAGTTACCAGTGACATAGCTACAGTGTAGAGAGAAGTTATTTTCTTAAAGAAAAAGAAAAAAGAAACCATCCAATAAAATAAAACCCCAGAGAGGGCATAGTCTGTAGAAGGATAATTCAAAGTAGTCACGGGCTTTTAACCATATCCGGGGTCACCTCTACGACTGGCCAGAACCCATCCCCCAAGGCTGCCCACTTCATTCAGCTATTAAGTAGCAGGATGCTTATTGTCAAAACTGCGTGCTTAGGAGATGAGGCATAAATGCGGGACCTTTCCATCGTCCCCTACTGTGTTACAGAACCCCTGTGGGCGGGGCGCTCACGGTCCCCGTTAGGCAGATCACTGATGTTGGATACTAGCGCATAGAAGTAGGGCACTAAATGCGTCAGCTTGTAATTATCCTGCCTTTCCTCTTCCTTGCCCTCTGCTCCAGAGCCTTCTTTTCATCGTCCTCACTCTACCACTATAAGAAATGTGTCTCTCTCTTTTGTCTTCCACAGGTGCCTTCAATAGGCGAGCAGGTGCCATTTAACCTTGCCAGTGGCAGGCAGATAGAAGTGGGTTAGAAAGATTTCTTGAGCCTGAAGGGTCTTGAACCCTGACACGGGTTGATGGGAAAGGCTATAGTGTCTCCCCAGAGATCTTTGAAAGTAGAGAATGCTTAGAATGATCCAGGGTTAACCCTCTACCTAAGATCTAGTTAAACATTCTTTTAACATTTTTTTAATGTCTACTTAGTTTTGAGAGAGAGAGAGAGAATGAGCAGGGGACGGGTAGAGAGAGAGGGAGACACAGAATCTGAAGCAGGCTCCAGGCTCTGAGCTGTCAGCACAAAGCCCAATGCCGGGCTTGAACCTATGAACCATGAGATCATGACCTGTGCTGAAGTCAGATGCTTAACTGACTGAGCCCTTCAGGTGTCCCTAGTTTAATATTCTTAAAGCATACATATGGACATATATTTTTTCTTGTATAAAAGTTATGCTTATTGCAAGAATATTGGTACAACCTAGGGGTTTATAAAGAAGAAAATAATCATCACAATCACCCCAGTTAATTGTTTTAAGTGTATTCTTTTTTTTTAAATGTATTTACTCATACATTCGTTCAACAAATTCCCAATAGGTGCCTACCAATATTCTATCCAGAAATAGACCATAAACAATCATAAAAACAAGAAAACGATAAAGTATGGTAAAAGGTGTTAATGGCATAGAAGAAATAGTGCAGAAAAAAAAAGGAGAAATAGTGTAGATTGAGTAAAGTGATTAGAGAGGTTGGGACACAAAGGAGAGCATTACTTTATTTAATAGGGTAGAGAAATAGTTTTATTGTCAGTGATAGCCTTTATTTTTAAATTTTATTGAAGATATAATTGCTGTATAACATTAATTTCAAGTGTATGAGACTGATTTGATATTGTATGTACTGAGAAATGGCCGCAGTAAATTTGGTTTACATCTGTCACCATACAGAGTTAAAATTTTTTTTCTTGTGATAAGAACTTTTAAGATTGACTATTGCAATAGCTTTTAAATATGCAATACCGTATTAACCATAGTCACTATGCTCTCCATCCCATCCCCATAACTTAGGTATTTTATTTCTGAAATTTCTACCTTCTGACCCTTTTCAACCATTTCACCTACCTACCTACCTCTGGCAAACCACCAGTCTGTTCTCTGTATGTAAGGGCATGCACAAGAAAATGGAGTTTTTTGTTGCCTTTTTTTTTTCTTTCAGATTCTACATTTAAGTGAGTTAATATGGTATTTGTCTCTGCTTGACTTTGCTTAGCATAATGACCTCAAAGACCATCCATGTTGTTACAAATGGGAAGATTTCATTCTTTTTATGGCTAAATAATATTCCATCACACACACACACACACACACACACACACACACACACACACACACACCATATCTTCTTTCTCTGTCATCTGTCCATCTATCAGTGGACACATAGGTTGTTTCCATGTCGTGGTGATTGTGAATAATACTGCAATAGTCATGAAAGGGTGTATATATCATTTTGAGCTAATGTTTTCATTGTCTTCAGATCGATACCTGGAAGTCAGATTGTTAGGTTATATGGTAGTTCTCTTAAGTTTTGGAGGAAACTATATCATTTTCATAGTTGTTGCCCAATTTACATTCCCACCCAAGTGCACAGGTTTGTCTTTATCCTCCATTCTTGCTAACGCGCTACTGCTTTTTTCATACTAGACATTCAGACAGGTGTAAAGTGATACCTCACTGTGGTTTTAATTTGCATCTCCCTGGTGATTAGCGATTTTGAGCACCTGTTCATGTACTTGCTGCCCATCTGTTTGTCCTCTTGGAAAAAAAAATGACTTTTCAGATTTTTACCCATTTTTTAAATTAGACTATTTTTTTGTTTTTTTTTTTTGTGAGGAGGTGTTTTTGTTTTGTTTTGTTTTGTTTTTTGGGTGTGTGTGTGTTTGTTTTGTTGTTGTTATTTTTCTATTGAGTTGTTTAGGTCTGTATAGGTTTTGGATACCAGCCTCTTACCAGATCTATGATTTACAACTATCTTCTCCCCTTCAGTAGGTTACCTTTTCATTTTGTTGATGGTTTCCTTTTGCTGTATAGAGACTTTTTAGTTTGATGTAGTTCAACTTGTTTATTTTGACTTTTGTTGCCTTCACTTTTGTATCAAATTTAAAAATTGATTGCCAGGACTGATGTCAGGGAATTTACCCTGCCTTGTTCTAGGAGTTTTATGGTTTCCGGCTTGCATTCAAGTCTTTAATCCATTTTGAGTTATTTTTCTGTACGGTGTGTGAAAGTGGTCCAATTTTATTCTTTTGCTTGTGGCTGTCCAATTTTCCCAGCACCGCTTATTTAAAAGATCATCTTTTTCTCATATATTTTGACTCCTTTCTCATAAATTAAATGATCATATATGCATGGGCTTATTTCTAGACTCGAATCCTTGCCATGATCTATGTTTCTGCCAGAGCTTTGTGATACAGTTTGAAATAAGGGAGAATGATGCTTCTCAGCTTTGTTTTTCTTTCTCAAGTTTGCTCTGGCTGTTTGGGGTCAGTTGAGGATCGATACAAATTTTAGGACTGTTTGTTCTGTTTCTGTAAGAAATCCCATTGGAATCTTTTTTTTTTTTT
This sequence comes from Suricata suricatta, assembly GCF_006229205.1. Lineage (NCBI taxonomy): Eukaryota > Metazoa > Chordata > Mammalia > Carnivora > Herpestidae > Suricata > Suricata suricatta. Next base: position 16,229,166 of record NC_043705.1, read on the forward strand.
TTTTTTTTTTAGTTAGCTCTACACCCAGCATGGGGCTTGAACTCATGACCCCAACATCAAGAGTCGCATGCCATACCAACTGAGCCAGCCAAGTGCCCCTTTCATTTCAATTTTTTCAATTTTTTTTTTTTTTTTGGTCTCTGGAATTGTGGTAGGGACTGCTTGGACTCTGCCAATTGCTTTGGGTAGTATAGACATTTAACAAGATTCTGTGCATCTACAAGCATGGAAGTCTTGCCGAATATTTGTGTTTTTCATGAATCTCTTAGAGTTCAGTCTTTTACCTTCTTGATTGAATTTCTTCCTGGGTTTTTTATTATTATTGTTGCAATTATGAGTGAGATTATTTTCTTAGTTTCTTTTTGCAATAGTTCATTAACAATGTATGGCAACACAACAGACTTTGTATATTGATTTTTGTATCCAGCAGCTTTACTGAATTGTTGACAGTTGGGCACATTTGTTTTGTGTGGAAACTTTATGGCTTTCTCTATATAGTATGATCTCCATATAGAGACAATTTTACTTCTTCTTTTTCTATTTGGATGTCTTTCATTTCCTTTTGTTGCCTAACTGTTCTGGCTTGGACTTCCAATAGTCTACTGAATAAAAGTGAAGTCATGGGACACCCTTATCTTTTTTCTGATCTTAGAGGATAAATTTACAGCTTTATGTCATGAAATAGGATGTTAGCTGGGGACTTGATGTACCCGGCCTTTGTTGTGTCAAGGTAGAGTCCCTCTTTACTCACTTTGTTGGCAGTTTTTATCATGAAAGATACTGAATTTTGACACATGGTTTGTCTGCATCTCCTGAGATGATCACAGGACTTTTAGCCTTTATTTGGTTAGTGTGTTGTATCACAGTGATTAATCTATGGATGTTGGCCCATTCTCCTAGCCCTGCAGCAAGTCCCCCTCGATCATGGTATACTATATAGTTAATGTGTTGTTGAATTTGGTGTGCTAGTTATTTGAGTGTTTTTATATCTGTGTTCATCAGGGATTACTTGAAATTTTCTTGTGGTATCCCCATCTGGTTTTGGTATCAGTAATACTGGTCTCATGAAATTAGTTTGAAAAGTATTCCTTCTTGGATTTTTTGGAACAGTTTGAGAAATACTGGTTTTCTTTTTTTTTAATTTTTTTAATGTGTATTTGTTTTTGAGAGAGGAAGAGACAGAGAGAGACAGAGAGAGTCTGAGCAGGAGAGGGGCAGAGAGAGAGGGAGACACAGAAGCAGGCTCCAGGCCCTAAGCTGTTAGCACAGAGCCTGACACGGGACTCAAACTCACGAACTGCTAGATCATGACCTGAACTGAAGTCGGATGCTTAACCAACTGAACCACCCAGGTGCCCCCCTGCTTTTTAAAAAATATTTTATTTTTAAGTAATGTCTACACCCAATATCTGGCTCGAACTCTCAACCCTGAGGTCAAGAGTCTCATGCTCTTTCAACTGAGTGAGCAGGCGCCCCAGTGCAGATGTTCTTTCAATGTGTGGTAAAATTCACCAGGGAAGCTGTCTCGTCCTGGACCTTTATTTGTTGGGATAGCTTGGATTATTGATTCAATCTTCTGACCAGTAGTTGTTCTGCTCAAGGTTTTGGGGGGTTGGGTTGGTTTTTTTTTTTATGATTGGCCTTGGTAGTTTTCATGTGTCTAGGGATTTATCCATTTCTGCCAGGTTGTTGAAGTTGTTGGTAGGTATTGGCTCATAGAGGCCTCTAAAGATTTTTTTCTATTTCTGTGCTATCAGTTGTAATGTCCCCTCTTTGACTTTTTGTTTTATTTATGTCAGAGTTCTCTTTTTTCTGAGTCTAGCTAAAGATTTGGCAATTTTGTTTATCTTTTCAAAGAATCAGCTTTTAGTTTTGTTGTTCTTTTTTACTGTTTTTTTCCTTCTTTTTTTAATCTCCATTTATTTCCACTCTGATCTTTGTTCTTTCTTTCTTTCTTTTTCTCTTCTTATTATTCTTTCTCTCCTCCTCCTCCTCCTTCTCCTTCTCTTTCTTTCTTTTTACTAACTTTGAGCTTCGTTTATTCTTTTTCTAGTTCCTGAATGTTTGAAGTTGGTGTGTTTGAGAAATTTCTTCTTTATGGATCTAGGCCATTTACTACTATAAGCTTCCCCCTTGCAACAGCTTTTGCTGCATCTCAGAAGTTTTGGCATTTTGTGTTTCCATTTTCATTTTTCTGAAGTTATTTTTTTTTTTGTTTCCTTTTTTGATTTCTTCTTATTTGGCCTATTGTTTGTTCAGTAGCATGTTGTTTAATCTCCACATACTTCTGAATTTTCCAGTTTTCCTCTTTTAATTGATTTCTGATTTCTTATCACTGTTGTTAGAAAAGATGCTTGATAGGGTTTTATTATGATTTCAGTCTTACTAAGTTTATCACAACTTTTGTGTGTGTATGGCCTCATAAAGGTCAGTACTAGAGAGTATTCCATGTGTGCTTGAGAAGAATGTGCATTCTGAGGCTTTTAGATTGAATACATTCCTCTGGTCTAATGGGTCTAATGGGCCATTTAAAGCCGGTGTTTTCTGGGGTTTTGTTGTTGTTGTTGTTGTCTGGATGATCTATTCATTGTTGTAAGGGGGTATTAAAATCCCCCCCCAAACCCCATTACTCAGTTGCTATCTATTTCTCTCTTGAGGACTTTTACTATTTTCATTAGAATTTGAGATGCTCCTATGTGGATTGCACAAATATTTACAAATGTCATATTCTCTTCTTGGATTGACCCCTTTAACTGTGTGTAATGCCCTTCTCGCTCTTATTACAGCCTGTCATAGAGTTTCTCTTTTGTTTAAGGGTAGTGATCCCAGCTTTCCTGTGGGGTCGATTTCATGCAACTTTTTTTCTTTTCTATCCATTCACTTTGAAATCTGTGACTGTCCCGACATGGTAGTGAGCATTTGTAGACAGTTCATGGATGAAATGGGATTTTCATTTTAAGTGGTTTGACCAGGGAAGGCCTAATGGAAAGATATTTGAACAAAGATAGAATCTGGATCATTTCAAACAGCCAATAGTACAAGTTGCTTTGGTGATAAAGCTACTCTTTTAAACATGTTTATTTCATAGATTCCCATTACTCTACTTTTGAGTGAGCCTAATTTTATTTAACCCTATTATTAGAGCTTTATATCAACTCTGGTTTTTTTTCTGTGATATCCATTATTAAATATAACATGTGTGACTACTTTATTCAAGTGCTGCAATTAGCAACATAAAGGTAAGAGTTCTCTCAGTAAAGATGAGGCAGCACTCAAGTGAAAATGTTAACTTTCTGATCAATGATGCATTGTTTTCCCCGCCACTGTTTTCTTCCACTCTCTTGATGATGTGTTTTGAAATAACATTTCTAAGATTTTAGCTAAAATCTGTATCTCCATTGTTCAAATTTTAGAAAACACAGAAAACCAAAAGAAAGTTTGCAAGACGCGTGATCGTACCTTCCACCATCTTTCCCATTTTGTCAGAAAGCACTTACTTCGTTTGTATTCTGTGAAACATACGGTTAGAATTTTCATTTAAATAACTGAACATTTTTAAAGTTTTTAAGTGTTTGACTTATAAATATATTTTACATTGCCATTTTTGAAGTACTCTTTTACGACATAATTTTGTAGGAAATGTGTACACTCGATAGTTGGGCCATTGCATAAACTATCCCCATTTTACGAACTGAAATGTTTGATTTATCACTCTTATAAAATCCCTTCACGTACACCCTTGCACACAACTCTTATTATCTCCCTTCTGTAATAAAGACCTAAATCTTTCATCTGTGTTGCACATATTTTCCCTAGTTTGTTGCTTTCCTTTCTCTTTTATTTATGTTGTTTTCTGACTTGAAGAAATTAAATCTATCAATCCTTTCCTTAAGGGATCCTTCTTTTATGTTTTTAAAGACCTTTAGCACCCTGAGGTTTTTTGAGGTTTTTTTAAACTTTTTTTTCCCTTGAGGGATTTATTTTGGCCAATGGTATGACATTTACTGAACTGCCTTTATTTCTTTTGGAATAGTTATAGCTTAGTTAACCTTCAGTAGGCCTTTCTTGCCTTTATTTTGTTATTCTATCAGTCAAGACTGATCTGAATACTCCTTCAAACCATATGTAGGAGCAAAGGTGGCGCTTCTGTTGACATTCCAAGTAGTGAGATCCCTGGACATAGGCACCTGATGGGTTACAAGAAGAAAATAATTGTTTCAAGGGGAAGAAATCAGTGGGTCGAATTGAAAAACGTTTATGAACCAGGTTAGGGGAAGCTCTAAATGCATAATTCCAGGGGAAAAAACTTTTAAAGGAACCCTGAATTTCAAAATGCCGTTTTACAGCTTTGTAGGAGTTGTTCGGACTGGATTCACAAACTATGAGAAGCTGGGGTCTCCAGTCGGATTTATATAATATATCAGTGAGCACTCTGGCTCTCTCGTTGGCTCTGAGAACTTCAGGAAGGTAGTAATAACAAGAGCTGCCATTCGCTGTGCTCCTAGGGCATGCAAGGCATCGTGCCTGGCACTTGACATGTGGTGTTTATTTAATCCACACATCGCTCTAGACGGAGGTGTCCTTAGGATCCCTCCTTCACAGACAGGGAAATGGAGGCTTAGCAGAGGTCCTTGACTGCATAGAGAAGACTCCTCAACTTTATCTATACAAAACTTAATCATTTCAGTGGTGAAAAGAAAAATCAGGAAAGTCCTAGATAGGTACATGATAAGATGTTTGTAACTTTTGTTCACTAGGATATGCCTGGAAACTCAAGGTGACTTAAGGTACCCCTGACCAGTAACAACTGTATCTGATAAATGAATGATTATTGAGTATAAAGGACATTCACCCAACAGAGTTGAATGAAGGAGATATGGTTGGGGTTGAAGGAGATACCATTTGGTGCCAGAAAAGCAGAAGTGCAAAGAGGGTAAGTGGCAGAGTTTTTACTTAAAACCGTGCCTTCTAACTCTGCCATCAGGGATTTCCCTGATCTACACAATGCAAGTTTGGAGGATTTCCCTTAGGGAATTTATTTGATCCAAACCTCAAAGTATTATGACAGAAGAGGGGATTCCCCCAAACTTATTTTATGAGGCCAGGATTGTCCTGAAACCAAAACCAGAAAGGAACACTACTAGAAAAGAGAACTGCAGGCCACTATCTCAGATGAATATAAATGCAAAAATTGTCAGGAAAGTACTAGCAAATTTAATTCAGCAACATATTAAAAGGATCATATTTACCATGATCAAGTGTGATTTATCCCTGGGATGCAAGGATGATTCAACATTAAGAAATCAATCAGCTATATCACATGAATAGAATGAAAGAAAAGAATCATGTGAGCATCTCAATAGATGCAAGAAAGCATTTGACAAAATTGAGCGTTTATGACAAAAATCTTGTCAAATTAGGCATGCGAGGAACATATCTCACCACCGCAAAGGCTGTAATATGAAAAGCCACAGCTAACATCAGACTCAATGGCAAAAGATTGAAAGGTTTTAAGATCAGAAACAAAGCAATGATGAAAGAAATTGGAGAAGACACAAGCTGAAAGGAATACCATGTTTATGGATTGGAAAAATTAATCTTGTTAAAATGTCACTACTATCAAAAGCCATGTGTAGATTCATTGCAATGTCTGTGAAGATTCTGTGTGTGTGTGTCTCTCTGTACCTCCCCTACTCTCTCTCTCTCAAAAATAAATAAAAACGAAAATGGTGTTGAGGAAATTAGATAATTACACGTAAAAGAATAAAAAACAAACCCGTATCTCATGCCACAAACCCAAATTAACTTGAAATGGATTAACGAGTTAAATGTAAGATGAGAAATCATGGAACACCTAGAAGAAAACAGGAATAAAGCTCCTTAATATAGGTCTTGGCAGTGATTATTTGGATACTGATACCTAAAGCAGAAGCAACTAAATAAAAGATAAACTAAAAAGTTTATTTAAAGCAAAAGAAACCAGCAACAAAGTGAAAAGACAACCTGCGGAGCAGGAAAAAATACTTGTAAACCGCGTGTCTTTAAAAGATGACTACAACTGACAAATCTTTAGCTAGATGAAGGTGGGGGTGGGGGGAAGATCCAAATACCTACAACAAGAAATAAAAGAGGAGACATGAATATTTTTATGTAAACAAAAGGTACTATAAGACTGTGGTATAGGGTCACCTGGCTCTCTCTGTTGGTTAAGCATCTGATGCTTGATTTCTGTTCAGGTCATTGTCATAACCGGATGGCCGGCCCCTCGTAGGTACCTGTTTCGTCCGCCCCGACCGGCAGGGCAGGGCGGAGAATCAGAGAATCGTCGCGGGTCCTTCTCCTGAGGGAGGGAGAGAAACGGGGCAGGAGGGGGAGACGCAGAGAGTAAAGACAGAACTCACGGTTCTCCGATCAGGCGAAAAAGAGCGTTTATTCAAAGAACTGTTCTTTATATAGTCTTGGGGGGGAAGACAAGGCAAGCTGACCTAGGCAGGCTACAGAGTCAAATGCATATCAAAGAAGCGCCCCGACTTTGCCTCAGCAATCTTGGGGGATGGAGAACTAACACTGAATACGGTTTTGATCTTTTGTGCGCCTTGGCCACTCACGTCTAGCTCAGCAAGACAGTCGCCAAAGTTATTTTGGCAATCTCCAGCCTCCAGATGCAAATCTTGTTTACTGGCTCACTCACGGAGTGATAATCCTTGCCTGAGGCAGACAGAAAACTTGGCGGGCCCTGATAGGTCGTGATCTCACTCATGATTTGTGAGTTCCAGCCCCCTGTGGGGCTCTGTGCTGATAGCACAGAGCCTGCTTGAGATTCTCTCTCTCTCTCTCTCTCTCTCTCTCTCTCTCTGGTCCTTGCCTGCTTGTACTATTTCTCTCTCTCAAAAATAAACTTTAAAAAAAGATAGTAGTATACACTTTGTGCACAAATAAGCTGGAAAATCTAAATGAAAGAGAGAAATTCCTAGAAATACACAAACTACCTAGACTGAATCATTAACAAGAAGAAAATAAGAATAAACCTATAACTGATAAGGAGATTGAATCTAATGAAAAGGTTAGGACCAAACAGCATAATGGTGAATTTTATTCAGTATTTGAAGAAGAATTAAAGCCAATTATCTGCAAACTCTTCCAAAGAATTTTAGAGAATGGAAAATTCCTAAACTCATTCTATGAGAAAGCATTAACCTGGTAACAACACCAAAGACACAACAAGGAAAGAAGAAACCAATACTGACTTACGATTTTTCAATAAAATATTAGTGAACAGAATTCAGCAACTCAAAGGATTATAAACTATGACCAAATGGAATTTACTCCTGAAATGAAATGACGGTTCAGCATACAAAAACTAGTCAATATCAGAGACCACATAAACAGAATGAAGGAAAAAAACATATCATCTCGATTGACGCAGAAAAAATAGTTGACAAAATTCAACACCCTTTGAATCAGAAACCAACAAACTAGGAATGGTAGGAAACTACCACAATGTAAAAAAAAAAAAAAAAGCCCTTATATGAAAAACCCAGAGCTAATTTCATACTCAGTTGTGAAGGATTAAAAAGGCTTTTTCTCAGCTTGTGAGTTCGAGCCCCGTGTCAGGCTCTGAGCTGTCAGTTGCTTTGGATTCTGTGTCTCCCTCTTTCTCTGCTCCTCCCTTCCTCCCCCCCAAATAAATTTTAAAATATTTTAAGAGTACAAGAAATGCAAATAAAAGCTTTTCTTCTAAGATCAGGAGCAAGAAAAGGATGCCTGCTTTCACCACTTCTGTTCAGCACAGTGCTGTAAGCGCTCACCAGAAGTAATGTGTTACTGTTCATAGTTGACATGATCTTATACATAGAAAACTCTCAAACTTCTTCCCCAAAACCGTAAGAGCTAGTAAATGAATTCAACCAAATCAAAGTATACACAATATGCAAGCAAAATCAGTTGTATTGCCATACACAAGCGATTAATGATCCAAAAAGGAGAGGAAGAAGGCAATTGCATTTACAATAACAACGAAAAGAACATTAGGAATAAATTTAACCAAGGAGGCAAAAGACTTGGGCTACAAAACTACAAAGTGTTTCTCCAATAAAAGGTGACAGAAATAGATGGAAAGACCTTTTATACTTATGGATTGTAGTATTACTGAAATAACAATACTACCAAAAGTGCTCATACAATCCCTATCCATACCCCACTAATGTTTTTTTCTAGAAATAGAAAAAGGCTTCCTAAAATTCATAAGAAATCTCAAAGGACCTAGAATAGTCAAAACAGTCTTGAAAACAAAGAGCGCTGTTGGAGTTCTCATGCCTCCTGATTTCAAACATTATTACAAATCTACAGTAATCAAAACAGTATATTGCTGGCATGATGGCAAACCTCTAATGGATGGGATGGAGTAAGGAGCTTAGAAGTAAACGCTCATATATATAGTCCATTCATTTTTTTCACCAAGGGTGTCAAGATCATCAGTGGAGAAGTAATAATGGTTTCAACAAATAGTGCTGACAAAACTAGATACCTGTTAAAAAAAAAAATGAAGCTGGACCCATATCTTACACCCTATACAACAAAGTGAGTCCAGTTAGAATCAAAGATCTAAACGTAAGAGTGAAAATGATCAAGCTCTTAGAAGAAGACATGGGGAAAATCATCACAACATTGAATCTGGCAATGATTTCTAGGGTAAGACTTTAAAAGCAAAGCCAATGAAAGAAAAAAATGAGCTTGGAGTTTCTCAAAATTAAAAACTGTAAGAAGGATGTATGAGGGGTGCCTCAGTCAGTTAAGCGTCCGACTTCAGCTCAGGTCATGATCTCGCAGTTTGAGAGTCTGAGCCCCACGTCAGGCTCTGTCAGAGCCTGGAGCCTGCTTTGAATTCTGTGTCTCCCTCTTTCTCTGCTCCTCTTCCACTCACGCTCTGTGTCTCAAAAATAAATAAACATTAAAAAATGTTTTAAGAGGACATAATGAACAGAAAGAAAGGCAACTCACAGAATGCGTTGAAAATACTGACAAATCATATCTGATAAGGGGTAATATTCAGATATATAAAATAAAAAATTCAACAACAAAATCAAACAACCCAATTAAACATGGACCCGAGCAGACTTTTCCCCCCCAAAAACATACACATGGCCAGTAAGGACTAGAAAAGATGATCAATATCACTAACTATTGGTGTGATTTTACACCAAAACCACAGGAGATGTCAACTCACACCCACGAGGATGGCCACTGGAGAAGCAAGACAAAGTACCAGGCTTCGGCAGGGATGTGCGCGCCAACGGGACCGTGTGGGCTCTGGTTGGGGATTAAATAGTACAACCACTGTGGAAAATAGTATAGCATTTTCCTAAAAAATGAAAAACAGGACGACTGCCCTGTATTTGTCAGGATTCCATAAAATAAGAACCAGTAGAGGTTTCCAGAGAAAAGAACGAAAGCAGAATTATGATGAGGAACTGACTTCAGATCATGGAGGTTGACGAGTCTCACAGTCTGCTGTCTGCAGGCTGGAGTCCCGTAGAATCCGCTCTGGGGCTGAAGCTGTGAGAACCAGGCAGCCACTGGTGTAAATCCTAGTCTAAGTAGAAGATTAGATGCCGTGTCCCGGCGCCAACAGCGAGGCAGCACAAAAAGGGGTGAATTTCTCCCTCTTGCGCTTTCTCTTGTATTCAAGTGCTCAGTGGCTTGCATGATGCCCACCCCCTGTAGGGAGGATGGTTTACTGAGTCTGCCAATTGAAATACTACTCTCAGTTGGAAAAAAATTCCGACATAGGTCACGACATGGTTGAGCTGTGAGGGTATTATCCTAAGTGAAATGTGCATGTCCGAAAAGGAGAGTCCCACCTCCGTGAGGAGCTAGTACAGTCAGATTCTCCAGCTCATAGAGATGGAAAAGGAGCAACCTTGCTGCCACGGGCCAGAGAAACAGAAGTTACTGATCATTGAGTGTGGAGTTTCAGTTTTGCAAGATGAAAAGAATTCTGGAGATGGATGGTAATTATGGTTGCAGTGCATTGACACATATTTCATGCCAAGTGTATACTTAAAAATGGTTAAGATGGCTAAAATTAAAAAAATAATAATTTTAAAAATTTAGAAAAGGGCACCCGGGTGGCTCACTTGGTTGAGTGTCCAACACTTGATTTCAGCTCAGGTCATGATCCCAGGGTCATGGGATGGAGTCCCAGGTAGGGCTCCACATAAGTGTGGACCCTGTTTAAGATTTTCTCTCTAGCTGCCCCTCCCCCACTAAGTCACAAGTGTGCTTTCTCTCTAAAATAAAAAAAAAATTTTAATGGTTAAGATGGGGGGCGCCGGGGTGGCTCATTTGGTTAAGCAGCCGACTTTGGCTCAGGTCATGATCTCGTGGTTCGTGAGTTCAAGCTCCATGTCTGGCTCTGTGCTGACAGCTCAGAGCCTGGAACCTGCTTCAGATTCTGTGTCTCCCCCTCTGCCCTCCTCTCCTCATGCTCTGTCTCTCAAAACTAAATAAATGTTAAAAAAAAAATTTTAATGGTTAAGATGGTAATTTTTATGCTGTGTAATCTACATAATTTTTAAAAATTTAGTGCATAATTTCAAACCTCACTTGGCCTTCCTGAGTCTGAGTTTGCATTTTAACGAGATCGCCCGTTTGTTTTTGTATGCATAGTAAAATTCGAGAAGCATCTGACCAGAAAGGCATCTCACACTGGGCTGCTCACCTCCACCCCGTCCCCAACACACGCAGCCACACTGCACCCGGTGATACATACACAGGTAGGGGTTAATGAGAATGAGCAGAACTGGCCCATGTAACAGCTAACTCAGGCATTTTCAGGAGGAAGAAATTGTTGGAACTCTGAGCCATCTACCTAAAGGAGGGCACTGGGGCTTTTCTGTGTCCTCTACTTTTCTCTCTATCCCTCCCCAGTCTGACCGGGATGGAGTGTGAGGGTTCTGAGGCACTTACTGGTCAAGTCTGATGGTGCCTTCTGGAAGCAGACACTGTTACCTCCTTCCCCTATTGAACGTCTGCTACGTTACCCTCAGACTCTTCAGTCCTAACCTGCTGATCAAGGAGGGGAAGACCTGGTGAGGGATTGGGGGTTGGGGACAGAGAGAAGCAGCCTGTGTCACTCCCAGATGTGTGGGGACCCCCATAGGTCGGGGGATGCTGCAGAAGGGAGCCCGCCTGAGCCACAGAACAGCCATGAATGACAGGCTACAGGTTGTAACCCCACCCCCACCGCAGGGATCAGAGTTGAGGGGGATTCAAAGGGGTCAGCTGGAACTAGATGCTTCGTCTCAGCGGGCAGTACAGCAGAGGCTCTGCAAAGTCCCCATTCTTCATCCCGCAAGGAAACCTCACACGTGAGGCTTGGACCTGCCCCAAAGAGTGTGTCAAACACCAGATATGTGAGAGAAGCCGCAGCCCCAAAAGAGGAAGATATGATCACAGCCAGACGGATGAGTGTGTCTCTTTCCCTCTGTCATGTCCTCGAGCCTATGAAAAGAGGTAGAGCCATGAAGAGGAAGGAGGTGGAATTTGCTAGAAACTAACCTGACCACGCTCCGAGACTCTCTCAACTCCCAAGCTCTGCCTGGGATAGAAGTGGGGTGGAGGTTCGTGGCTGAGTAATGGAGTGATTTGAAAGATTTTTTTTCAGTAGGTAATACATTTACACAGTTCAACTTTCAAAAGTGACTGAAGGTTGCAGGGTGAAATGTCTACTGGCCACACCAGCCCCCCAGCCAGATAGGTGCTCACTGGTCCTCACTGACGGGAAGCCAGCAAGCTCAGCTTCTTGGGGATCCTTCTAGAGAGATTCTGTGCAGGCACACCCAACAGTGACTGCCACCGTGTTGGTTTTTCCGCTTAAAAGTACAGGAAATTACTACAATGAGACACCTCTTACCCACCTACCAGAATGGATCAAAAAAGATTGACCTGATGGCGTGTTGACATAAATGTGTAACTGGAATCCTCATACATCACTGGGTGAGAGTGTAAAACGCGACAACTACTTTCAAAGTGTTAGGCAGTTTATAGAGAAGTTAAACATACACCCTTCTCTGACTCAGCAGTTTTACTTGTTGGCATCCACTCAAGAAAATTGAATGCAGATGTCCCCAAAAGACTTGTATGCGTTCTTCATGTCAGCTGTATTCATAATAGCCAAAAATTAGAAATCACACAAACCCGTCAATAGCAGAATGGACACATTGTGAATATTCACACTACAAAATACTACTCCACAGGATTTGGATGAAAAAGAATGAACTGCTGATATCTGTAACAACATGGATGGATTTTAAAATCACAGGAGTGAAAGAAGTCAGACATTACGTGGTAGAACTCCGTTTATATGAAACACCAGGACAGGTGAAAGTAAGCATGAGGCTAGAAGTCAGAACAGGGTTTCTGTGTTGTTGGGAGCAGGGTATACTGCCTCTAAAGGTACACAAGGGAACTTTCTGGGAGTGGTAGAGACATTTTAACTCCTCATCTGAGTGGTGGTCCCGTGGGTGGATATATATGTTGCAATGCAGTTATCTCATTTACACAGTATTTTATGTATTTCATTGCACAGTGGAATCTTTGATTTTCTTTATATTATCCTTAATGCTTGTAAATCTTACTGTATATAAACTACATATTAATGAAGTTTCGTAGGGCACCTGGGTGGCTCAGTTGGTTGAGTGTCCAACTTTGGCTCAGGTCATGATCTCATGGTTGGTGGGTTTGAGCCCCATATCGGGCTCTGTGCTGACAGCTCAGAGCCTTGAGCCTGCTTCAGATTCTGCATCTCCCACTCTCTGACCCTCCCCTGCTCACAAGCCCTCTCTCAAAAGTAAATAAATATTTTAAAATTTTAATTAATGAGGTATCATAAAAATGTGAGAGCTAACATTTAAAAAGAATGAAATTCGAATTTTCAACTGAGTTTTAACAGTTCCCAATGACTTAAAAGTTCTGACACGTGTCCATGACATAGGTAAGTATACAAGATACACAACGGAGTAAAAGAAGTGAGTGCAGAAGAATGAAGCGGATTCCCTCTTCTGTTTTATTGAGTAGATTCTGCTCAAGAGACAACGGATAATTCCGTTATGGGACCTTCTGTCACACGTAAAACGCTGCACATAATGATGAGCTTTTTAAAAAGGAACAGCAAATAAGCATTCGGGAGAATGGTCAGAGGGAAATAGAAAGGAGTCACAGGGTTAAGAAAAGGGATCCCAAATTGATCCCAAATTCAATGTAATCTTTTTTCTTAAAGGGCAAAGATGAAAAAAATATAAAATGTTAATACTTTAAATTTAGGGGGTGCCTTTAAGAGTGTTTATTACATTTGTATCTGCAACCATTATTTAAAATACCTCACATTTAAAAAAACAAGGTTGGTTTTTACGTATTAATAGAGAATTATCTGAGATGTACTGCAAGCCATCACAGTCCACAATCCACAATCCACAATCCAATTATTAGTCATCGCCCCTGGGATAGGAAAGAACCTTAAATCCACTATATGATCTTTAGAAGCAGCTGAATATTTCTTTTCAGTGTTACATATTAATAATGTAACTAGATAAGTGGTTTAAATTATATGATCTTTTAGGTATTTATAGGTTCTAAAATGTTATAATGACCCAGTTTCCCAGAAGGGACTTTATTCTCAGATCTGAAGACATAATTTTGACATGACACATATTTTGAGTGGTAGTCCTGTATTGAAGTTAGGGGGAAAGCATTAATATTAGCCTGTCCCTTTAATCAGCATTACACCTGGACTACCCCTTAGGTGTAAAGGTGCTGAATATTACGAGTGTATATGCATCCTGTTGCCCCTGAACTAGACGTCCCCCGTTTCGTTGAGAGGTAGCTGACACCCAGCCTCGGTAAGTGTAATCACACAGCATGATGGTTTGGTTTACATATGTTGTCAAACGAGCCCTACCGTAGTTAACAGCTGACCTGCTGGAATTTGTCACTTTACCCGAAGACCCCTGATGACGAGAACGCCCTTACTTACTAATAGCTTCTCTGTGAGGAGTGTTTGCCAGTCCGTATTTTTCCCCCATTTTGATTTCTTTGATTATGAATTTCCTTTTTGAATTCAGTACAATTTTGCAAACAGTCTGGACTTGTGAAGAAAAGCAAATGTACACCTGCGCATAGTGTCACCTAAGTTCAAATATGGTACATTCTGTTGGCGCTGCAGCCATCCCATAGCAGTCTGTGCCACGCAGAAAAGATTTCTTGATTTCTGTATTTTGTGTTTCAAACAGCAAAGGAGGCTGTGATACATTAAACAAAGATTTATCTTTAAAATCGTCAAATAAGCACTTTCCTATATGGTAAACACTTAAATCTCACTTTAAACTGAGGTTTAAATATCCATGTAGATGGAAAGTCCATGCCTAATATGGCCAAACAAATACATTACCACCCTATTAAATAATGTATTAAGAACTAAATGCAGTTGAACGGACAGCCAAGAATACCTTAGCAGCTATTATTCTTTAAATTGTTAATGTTTATTTATTTTTGAGAGAGAGAGAGAGACAGACACAGAGCAGGCTAGGGGCAGAGAGAGAGGGAGACACAGAATCTGAAGCAGGCTCCAGGCTCTGAGCTGTCAGCACAGAGCCCGACACTGAGCTTGAACTCACAAACCGTGAGATCATGATCTGAGCCAAAGTTGGACACTTAACTGACTGAGCCACCCAGGCGCCCCGGCTGGTATTCTATTACTATCAAAAATTTTCAAAGTTTAACAACTTTATCAAGATATCATTGATAGAAAATAAGCGGTGCGTACTTAAAGCATACAATTGGAAACGTTTTGATATATGTAAATCTTTGAAACCATTACGTCAGTCGAAATAATGATCGTACCCAATACTCCTAAGTTTCCTTGTACCCCTTTCTTTTGCTGTTGTTAAGTAATCCCCACACCTGAACTTGAACTTACAACCCCAAGATCAAGAGTCGCATGCTCTACTGACTGAGCCAGCCAGACCTTCCTCCTCGCACTGGTGTGTAATTCTTCCTCCCTTCTCTTGGATCCCAGGACTAATTGATTTGCTTTCTGTGGCTGTAGATGAATTTTTGCTTTCCAGAACTCTTTGTGAATATAAACTGTGGGCTCCTTTTTTGTTGCACTTC
This sequence comes from Suricata suricatta, assembly GCF_006229205.1. Taxonomy (NCBI): domain Eukaryota; kingdom Metazoa; phylum Chordata; class Mammalia; order Carnivora; family Herpestidae; genus Suricata; species Suricata suricatta. The sequence goes on from NC_043705.1 coordinate 16,244,334, forward strand.
TTGTTCTCTGTGAAAATACTTTTGATAATTATTTTGAGATTCCTCCTTATTCCTTGTATCAGTAAAGTGACTCGTGCGGAGGAGTGTTCCATGGGACAGCTCTGCCAGTTCGCCTCTTCCTCTGCTGATGAACATTCGGTCGGCTTCCCATCTGGCTACAAATAACAGTCCTATGAACTTTCATGTACAAGTCTTTGTCGGGACATATGTTTTATTTCACCTAGGAGAAGCAACCTAGGTGAACACCTAGGAGAAGAAGGGCCAGTCTGTTCAGTCCATTGAATTTTAGCCCTTCTAATTGTTGTGTAGTAGTATGTCACTGTGGTTTTAATTTCTACTTTCCTACTTAATAATAATGAGCATCTTTGTATGCACTTATTGGATATCATAGGTCTTTTTTAGTGAGGCATTTGTTCAAATGTCTTATCTTTCTAAAAATTGAGCTGCTTATCAACTTGCAGGAACTGCTTATATATTCTAAATACAAATCCTGTATCCGATATGCGGTATACAAGGGTTTTCCCCCATGTTGTGGCTTTTATTTTCATTCTCTAATCAGTGTTTTTGAAGAACAGGGTTAATCGTTTTGATGAAGTTCTAATACTTATCAATTTATTCTTCTATGGATTGTGCTTTTGTTGTTATATGGAAGAAATCTTTAACTAAAAACCACAGAAGTTTTCTCCACTATTTTCTTTGAGAAGTTTTATAGTTGTAGATTTCACATTTAGATCTATGAATCATTTTGAGTTAAATTTTTGGACTTTTCCACTTCATCGAGATGTAACTAACGTATAACCTATTGTGTAAGTTTAAAGTAACATAATGATTTGGTATACGTATATGTATTGCAAAATGATTACCACAATAGGATTAGTGAACACCCCCTTCCCTTTCACATAATGGCTTTTTAGCTTGTGGTGAGAACTTTTAAAATCTGCTCTTCCAAACTTGCAAATATACAATACAGTGTCATTGACTGTGGTGTATACCGCATCTTTCTCCATGGATAGACACTTAGGTTCCTCCCTTATCTTGATTTTTGTAAATAGTGCTTCAACAAATGTAAGAGTACATATATCTTTTCAAATTAGTACTTTTGTTGTGTAAATACCCAGTAGTGGAATTACTGGATCATAGGGTATTTCTAATTTTAGTTTTTGAGAAACCTCCATGTTGTTTTTTTCACGGTGGCTTCACTAATTTACACTTTCAATGAATGAGGGCTCCTTTTTGTCCTCATCCTCACCAACTCTGCTTTCTTGTCTTTTTCATTCTCGCCCTACTCACAGGTGTAAGGTGGTATCTCATCGTGGTTTTGATTTCAATTTCTCTAATGATGGGGGATCTTAAGCATCTTTCGTTCATCTGTTGGACATATGTGTGACTTTATGGGGAAAACATCTATTCAGGTCTGCTACTCATTTTACAATAGGATTATTTTTATTATTTGCTTTTGAGCTATATAAGTTCTTTTTTATGTTTTGGATGTTACCCCTTTATCTTGGATGTATCTTCTCCCATTTAGTAGATTGCCTCTTCGTTTCGTTGATTGTTCCCTTTGCTGTGCAGGAGCTTTTTATTTTGATGCAGTCCCAATAGTTTATTTTTACTTTTGTTTCCCTTACCTGTGAAGACCAATCTAGAAAAATATTGCAGGGCGCCTTGGTGACTCATTCGGTTAGGCACCCAAGTCTTGATTTTTGGCTCAAGTCACAATCTCACAGTTCATGAGTTTGAGTTCCTTACTGTCAGTTCAGAGCCTGTTTGGGATTCTCTCTCTCCTTCTGCACCCCCCACTCACTCTGTCTCTCTCTCTCTCTTTCTCTCTCTCTCTCTCAAAATAATAAACTTAAAAAAAATAGAAAAGTGTGGCTAAGATCAGTGTCACAGATTACGAACTTGTTTTTCCTCTAGTAATTGTATGTTTCGAGTCTCACATTTAGGTCTTTAAATCCATTTTGAATTTATTTCTGTGTATAGTGTAAGAAAGTGGTCCAGTGTCATTCTTATGTGTGTATCTATCCACTGTTCACAACATTATTTGTTGAAGAAACCATCTTTTCCCATTGCATGTCCTTGCCTCCTTTTTTAGGATTAATTCAACCTAAAATTGGTTTATTTGTGGGTTTTCTATTTTGTTCTTTTGATCTATGTGTCTATTTTGGTGCCAGTACCATACTATTTTGATCATCATAACTTTGTAGTACATCTTAAAATACAGGATTTTGATACCTCTAGTTTCATTCTTTTTTCTCAATTTGGCTTGGGTCTGAAGAGTCTTGTGTGGTTCCATGCATATTTTACTATTATTTGTTTTCATTCTGTGAAAAATGCTGTTGGTATTTTGGTAGAGATTGCATTGAACCTGTAAACAGATCTGGGTATTATGGATATTTTAATAATATTAAGTTTTCCAGTCCATGAGGATAGTATGTCTTTTATTTGTTGGAGTGATGTTCAATTTCTTTCATCAGTTTTTTATTATTTTCTAAGTGCAGGCCTTTCACCTCCTTGGTGAAGTTTACTCCTAGGTATTTTGTTATTTTTGGTGCAATTATAAATGAGACTGTTTTCTTTTTTTTTTATGTTTTTAAATTAATTTTGAGAGACAGAGAGAGGCAGTGTGAGCAGGGGAGGGTCAGAGAAAAAGGGGGATACAGAATCTGAAGCAGGCTCCAGGCTCTGAGCTAGCTGTCAGCATAGAGCCCGATGTGGGGACCGAACCCACGAGCAATGAGATCATGACCTGAGCCGAGCTGGATTCTTAACTGACTGAGCCACCCAGGCGCCTCAAGACTGTTTCCTTATTTTCTCTTTTTGCCTTGTTATTAGGGTACAGAATCAGAACAGGCTATTTCTGTATGTTAATACATACCCTGCAACTTTACTGAATTCATTTATTTTAATAGTTTTTTGGTGGAGTCTTTAGGGTTTCCTACATATTATATTATGTCATCCACAAATACTAAGTTTTACTTCTTCCTCACCAATTTGGGTGCCTTTTATTGCTTGTGTGATACCTGGCTAGCACTTCGAGAACTATGTTGAGTACAAGTGGCAAGAGTAAACCTCCTTGTCTTTTCCCTCACATTAGAGGGAAAGCTCTGTTTTTCATCATGGAGTGTGATGTTAGCTTTGGGTTTTCATATATGACCTTAATTATGTTGACATATATTCGCTCTAAACTCACTTAGTTGAGAGTTTTTATTCTGAAAAGATGTTGAATTTAGTTAAATGAGTTTTCTATATCATTTGTCATGATCACATGATTTTGGGGCTTCATTTTGTTAATGTGTTGCATAACATTGATTGATTTGTGAATATTTAACCATCTTTGCATCCTAGAAATAAATCTCACTTGACTGTGGTGAATGATCCTTTTAATGAATTGTTGAATGTGGATTGCTAATATTTTGTTGAGGATTTTTGCATCCATATTTTTCAGGGATATTGACCTGTAGTTTTCTTCTTTCTTCCTCCTTCCTTCCTTCCTTCCTTCCTTCCTTCCTTCCTTCCTTCCTTCCTTCCTTCCTTCCTCCTCCCCTCCCCCTTCTCGCCCCCTCCTCCCCCTCCTCCTTTGTAGTGTCTTTGTCTGGTTTTAATATAATGGTAATGCTGGCCTTAGAGAATGTATGTAGAAATTTTCCTTCCTCTTCTATTTTTTTGAATAGTTTGAGTAGAATGATTATTAACTTTTCTTTAAATGTTTGGGGAACTCTCCTATGAATCGATGTATTCCTGGACTTTGGTTCTTTGGGAATTTTTGGTTACTGATTCAGTTTCAGTACTAGTTTTTGTACCTTTCATAAATTCTGCTTGTTCCCAATTCAGTTTTAGATGACTTTGTTTCTAGGAATTTATTCACTTCTTCTAGGTTGTCCAGTTTGCTTGCATATGATTTTCTGTAGTACTCAATCGTTTTGTTTTTGTTTTGTTTTGTAGTGTTAGTTATTACTTCTCTTTCATTGTTGATTTTATTATTTGGGTCCCCTCTCACTTTTTCTTGCTGCATCCAGCCAAAGGTTTATCAGTTACATTTCTCTTTTAAAAGAACCAGTTCTTGGTTTCACTGATCTTTTTTAACTCTTTTTTAAATTTCTAATTTATTTGTGCTCTGATCTTTATTATTTCCTTACTTCTAGTAGGTTTGGATTTTGTTTTTTCTTTTCTAGTTCCTTTAGGTGTAGTTAGATAGTGTACGTATGATTTTTCTTGTTTCTTGTACCACTATACATTTCCCATTTAGGACAGCTTTTGCTGGACCCAAAAGATTTTGGACCCTTGTGTTTCCATTTTCATTTGTCTTCGCATGTGTACACATGTATTAAAGATGTCTTACTCTTTATATTTAGGGAAAAGGTGTTTGAGCAGGGAGGAGGGGCGAAGGGAGAAAGAATCGTAAGCAGGCTCCACACTCCGTGCAGAGCCCACAGCAGGCCTCCATCCCACCACCTGGGATCATGACCTAAGTCAAAATCAAGAGTCTGATGCTCACCCAGCTGAGTCACCCAGGCACCCTATCTTTATGTTTTTTTTTTTTAATGTCTTTTCTTTTTTTGTTGGTCCATTGGGTCTTCTTTAGTAGCATGTTTAGCTTCCATGTGTTTGTACTTTTTCAAGTTTTTTTCCTTGTACTTCATTCCTAACTTCATAATGTTGTAGTTGGAAAAGATGCATGATATGATTTCAGTCTTCTTAAATATATGGAGACTCTCTGTGGTCTCACATGTGATCTATCTTGGATAATGTTCTTTTTGTACTTGAAGAGAATGTGTGTTCTGTTGTTTTTGGATGGAATGTTTGTATATTTCTGTTAAATACATTTGGTATAATGTGATGTTCAAGGATATTGTTCATTTTTCTGTCTGTGGGCCCTGTCCTTTGATGTAATGAGGTGTTCAAGTCTTCTACTGTGAGTATATTACCGTCAATTTTTCCCTTCATGTCTGTTAATATTTGCTTTATGTTTTGGGTGTTCCATTGTTGGGTCCATAGATAATTACAGTGATTACAGCCTTTGGTTTAATTAACCCCATTATCATTACATAATATACTTCTTTGTTTTTGTTAGTCTTTGTTTTAAAGTATATTTTGTGCAAAGTAAGTATTATTACCATGGCTCCTTTTTTTTTTTTTTTTTTGCATCTATTTGCTTGGAATATCTTTTTCCATCTTTTTATTTTTGGTGTATAGGTTTCCTTAGGTCTGAAGTGAGTCTGGCAGGTAACAGAATCTTGTTTATAAATCCATTTACTCAACCCCATATGTTTTTTTCATTGGAGCATTTAGACCATTTACATTTAGAGCATTTGACATTTTGCTAATTGTTTTCTGGTTATTCTTTTCTGTTGTTTCTGTCATTCTTCTCTGTTCATTTTCTTGCTCCAGCTTTGTCTTTAGTAGTATGTTTGACTTTCTAATAGGTTTGTGTATTGATTACAGGTTTCTGACCTGTGGTTACCATGAAGTTCATAAACAACATCATAAGTGTAGAGCAGTTTACATTAGGTTGACGGTCACTTAAGTTTGAACATGTTCTAAGAGATTTTCACTTTTATTCTTCCATGTTTTGTGTATATGTTGTCTTTTTTTATATCTTTGTATTTTGTGAGTCCCCCTAACTAATTTTCTAGGTATAATTGATTTTACTACTTTTGTCTTTTAACGTTTATACTTGCTTTCAAAGTGATTGCTCCACTACTTTTATTGTACATTTGCTTTTACTGGTAACATTTTTAGTTTTGTAATTTTCTGGTAATTATGGCCTATTCTTTTCCCATTAAAGTAGTTCCTTTAGCAATTCTTGTAAGATCAGTTGAGTGGTGAACATCTCTAACTTTTCTTGGTTATAAAACCCTTTCTCTCCTTTGATTCTGAATGATAACCTTGTTGGGTATAGATTTCTTGGTTGTTGATTTTCCCTTCAGCACTTTGACTATCTTGTGTCGCTCCCTGGAGGCCTGCGGAGTTGGTGCTAAGAAACCAGCTGACAGTCTTATGGGGTTTCCCTAGCTCTTCACTAGGAGCTTCTCTCGTGCTGCTTTTTAAATTCTCTATTATCTTTAATCTTGGGCATCTTAAATCTGAATCGTGGTGTAGACCTTCCTGGGTTCCTTGTTTGATATTCTCATGCTTCCTGAACATGGATGTCTATTTCCTTCCCCAGGTTCAGTAAGTTTTCAGCTGTTATTTTTCAAAATAAGTTTTATGCCCCTTTCTCTGTTTCTTCTCCTTCTGGAATTCCTATAATGTCAGTGTTTATTCACTTGATGTTGTCCAAGAGATTCTTAACCCATCCCAGTTATCCCCCCCCCCTTTCTGTAAGCTTGGGTGCTTTCCAATAGCCTATCTTTGAGATTGTGGATGTGTTCTTGTGCCTCCTCTACTCTTCTGTTGATTTCCTCTGCTGTATTTTTCATTTTGGTTATTGTATTCTTTACCTTTGGCTCTTTTTTATACATTTTTTAATCTCTTTCTTAAAGTGCTTATTTTATCTAGTTGGTCTCTGAAGTTCATCCCATCATCTCCCCAGTCTGGTGAGCATGCTCATGGCCATTACTTTGAACTCTGTATTAGGTCGATTGGTTACCTCTGTTCCTTATAGTTTTCTGAGGTTTTGTCTTGTTTGGCACATGTTCTTTTGTGTCCTCATTTTGCTGGACTTTCTGCATGTGTTTCTATGAATTAGAAAGAACAGCTACTTTCTTAAACTTGGAGGAGGTCCCCTGTATAGATTGTGTGCCTGGTGACTTTGGCTGGCCGGTTGGAGCTAGGACTGCTGTGAGCTGGGGGTCCTCCGGCGCTCCATGCTGGGGCTGTTCTTGTGGGAGGAATGGAGATGTGGTGGGCATGGGCGAGGGCCTTCCTTGGGTTGTCTGCACAAAGAACACCTTGGTGGGACAGCTGAAGCTGGAGTGCAAGTTGTGGTGTCCTGGGGTGCTCAGTGCAGAGGGTAGGGGGACTGTACCCAAGGTGAGCACTGTAGTGAGCACTGACCAGTGGTACTAAAGTGTGTACCATGCTGAAGTCACTGTGGTGGGATGGCTTGGGGTGGTATGGGCTAGGGGCTTGGGACTTACCAAGGTGGCAGGCCAGCTTGGGCTCCCAGACCCCACTCCCACCCACACTTCCAAGGTGGAAGAGGAAAGGAAGCCCCTCTGATCCAGAGAGTTCCAACAGCTCCTCTGCCGTTTGGCAGGGTCCTCGGGGCTGGTTGTTTTGTTCCAGGTGCCCTCTGAAACCAGGGCTCTTTCTCCTGTGTGCCGGGGCAGATGGTTCCACTCAGCGTCTCTCAGGACCACCCCTCCCCACTGCACTTGGCAGCATAAGGGGTGGGTGTTCTTGGAACTGTGTCTCCAGCTCTCCTGCAGCTCTCTGTGGGGGTCTGTCTTTTGTTGTTTGGAAGCTGTTCAGCCAGCCATTAGTTCTTCAGGAGGAATTTGTCTATAATAAATAGGAGTGTGCTTGGCACGTTGGCAGAGGAGGTGACTTCAGGGTCTTCCCTTTGCATTTCAATATAAATTTTAGATTGAGTTTCTCAATTTCAACAACAAAAGAACGATGATGGGATTTTGATAGGCATTACACTTCATCTGTAGATTGACTGGGGGAGAGTGACACCTTAGCAATATGGACTCTTCTGACCTATGTGAACATCATGTTTCTTTACTTAGGTTTTCTCAGTGATGTTTTAGTTGTGTGTGTGTAGGTCTTTGACATGTGTGTCCCATTTATTCCTACGGGTTGCATATTTTTATGCTGTGGGGATTGTTTGCTGGTAGTATACGCAAATACAACTGATGTTTGTAGATTTTTACATGTTGACCTGGTTGGATTTTCCAACCTTTGCAAAATGGACCTAGTAGTCCTGGTGGCATTTTTTAAGATTCCTTTTGATTTTCTTTAGGTGATCAGCTGTGCCATCTGTAAACAGATACTTACACCTTTATAATTTGGATGCCTTTCTTTTTCTTCCTAGTGTGAGTTATAATTGACAAAACCGTATATAACGTATATAGTGCAATGATTTGATAGATACACACACTGTGATTACCATAATCAGTCCATCACCTCATGTAGTTACCATGCATGCACCTGCACATGTGTGGTGAGAATGCTGAAGATCTGCAGTTTGAGCAAGTTTCAAGTATACAATACAGTATTGTTAACTATTCTTTTCACACAGTTACCTCTGAAGTTTCAGTGTGACTAGATGCTAAGCTGATGTAGTGTGACTAAAGTGAGTGTGTATTTCAAACATTGTTATCAAATGCTCTTAATTTGAGAAAAGTCCCTTTTGACATAAAATAAATAAGCATTGGTAGAGCTTTTAGTAATAATCCTGTGATTGGAAGTTTTCGTTAACTTCAGCAGGCAGGACACAGAGTCGTCATAGGAAAGATAAAATAGCACAGACAAGGCTCGAGGACAGAATGCAGAAATGGTCTTCTGTCTATTCTTTGCTGTGGACTGGTAAAGGGAATAGAGGCCCACTGTCCCCTGCACAGTTCGGAGTGCCCACATAGGGTCTACTCTCTAAGAATAGGAAGAACAATGTTACGAATTTATATATAACTGAATAGTGTTATATGAAATGAAGGATTCCCACTTTACAAATGCATATGTAAACATAATATGCAAATACCCAAATAAAAGAAAATCTACATAATCATGATGGATACCTCAGTTCATCTGATCTCAGTAGGAGGGACAGATTACTCTCTTTGGTAGAGAGACACGCCACTGGGACATGGTCTGTGCGTCTGCACCCTGAAGGCAGCAGCATGGATGCCGCAAATCTCTTGGGCTTCAGGCAGCAACAGACCAGGCAGACATTGGCTCCTCCTGTGTCTGTGTGCTGCTGGATTCCTAGACATCTTCCTTAGATCCAGACAAGGACACTGAGGTTCAAATGACTAAAAGAGCCAGCAGAACCACCGGCCCCCTTGTAGACCTGAGAAAGAAAAGAGGTTGATCCAAGGACAAGATCTCTTCTTTCTAGGCTTTCTCATTCTCCACTCACTTCCTTTCTGTGGGGTTTTTAAAGAGCCTTTTAAAGACACATGTCGGGTGTCCTTTGTTCCTGGTAAACACACACGCAGAGATAATGGAGAGAAGTGCAGGTTCACAATGGATTGGTGGAAGGCCAAAGGTGGGGTGGCAAATACAATTTTTATTGGCAAGAAAAGTCTGTGGTCTAAATCACTTCTGAAGACTATTTATAAAACGATTTCCTCTTCAGTACCTTTATTTTCTTTGTGCAAATTTTACAAATTTCAGTTAGTTACCTAAATAAACTTCTGTCAGAGACCAAGACAAGCCCATTAATCTCATCGGCCAACAATGAAGCTAAGTCAGGAATTGAAATTTCCTTTCTCTGGGCAACAATCAGGTGAAGACACCCGTCTGCTACCCTAGCTCATGCCATCGAACGGCTTGACTGAAGATAGCTGCTCAGTATTCAGGCTTCAGATTCTGCACTGGACGACCTGTCTTCAGGGCGTCCCATTCTGCCCCGAATCTGAACTGGACTCAAGTAATGGAATAATGCTCTGGCTCAAAATCCTGAAGTTCTCTCCAGAACACAGATGGAGATGGTAGTGGCCACATGTTAATTTTTTGGACGGAAAGAAGTCCTACAACTGGAACTCCCTAGTTCTTAGAAGCTCAGAATCCTGTTCCATCTACTCACTAATAGAAGAATTTGTTGAAGAAGAGCTTCAAATACTGCAAACCTACCAGGCACAGACTCCTCGGTATGGGGTTGGCATTCACAAACATTTACAATAATGTCAAAGTAAGATTTTGCAGCAATATTTCTTTTTCTCAGGCCAAGTTTTAATATAAAATATTGAGGAAAACTCAGCATGCATCCAACGTATCTGCATGCTTTTGACTAGTTAACATGTTAATCAAGAAAAGGATTGTGCCGTCCAACTATTAGTTTATTTGGAGAAGAAAAAATATTTGTCTATGAATTTGTGGATGAAATGTTTCCAAGAAGAAATTATAAATGGGCCTTATTTTAGTTCTCTCCTATTATGAATGACAGGTTTAACATTCCTAGAAACCTTTAGAATATAATGACTACATCTTTAAAAGCCTCTAGGGATCCCTGTACATTAACGAATCAGTCAGTAAATTATCTATAAATTAATCTTTCTAAACAGAGTTCCATCCCCCCCTTTAATTTGAAAACTAAACTTCTAAGTCTCCACTTGAGCAGCTTCATATCTGAAGAGCCTACATCTGTAAAAACATTTCTAATGAAAACATGAGGACAACCCCAGAGAAGCAAATAAAATGAGATTTAAGTATATAGCAGCCTTCCCACAGTTAACATTCCTAACAATAGTGGATTCGAACTTGATGCCAAATAGAGGTTATATAATACCATGAGTGAACACTCGTTCTTTTGGTTTGAGTGAAAAATTTAGGTGCTTACACCATCCTGTCCAACTCTCCCACTTACACCAAGATGGATGAGTCACGTCTTGTTTTCTCAAATCACAGAACACGAGGGAAGCGGAGGAGATGAAGCCTGAGGACTGCTCTGGAGCAGGGAGCAGGGAAGGGCATGCTGGGAAGTCTGGGCTCCAGGGCCTGTGTTACAGTTGCCAAAACCCAAGAATCAAAGATGGACTTAAATTTACACATCCTCTCGTAAGAAAAATTATTCAACCAGACTTTATTCAGCACTCCTACACAAATTACTTCATCAATTGGTAAGCCCAACCAGCAGTAAGACTACTAAGCCTAATTTAGGCAACTAGAAATCCGCTGTGAAGAGTTCTCTCTCCAATTTATGATGTCTGTGGTCTGGACTATCTGTAAAATGAAACATCAGTGTTGTTTTGCCTGGTTTTCTGTTTTGTTTTGTTTTTTTTAAGACAACAAGAGCTTAATTTTATAAAACATGACCATAATACAAGAAGTTTCAAAGATTCTCCAAGTTACCTTTAGAAGTCAGAATGAAAAGGCAGGCGTTAATTTTCAGTAACCTCAGATTTTGTTAACAAAGCTGCATCAGATATATAAGGAAGTGGCTGGTCCAGTCCTATGGTCAGGGAATGAGAAGGCAGGATCTTCCAGAATGGCTTTACGGGCAAGTCATGGACAGAAAACGTTCAACATAAAAACACTGGGTAGACAGATCGGCAACAAAGTTTACTGTTTTTAAACAGTTTTAATAAAGATGTTTTTAAGTTTCTTTATTTTGAGAGCGAGAGAGAACACATGCACGTGAGCAGGGAAGGGGCAGAGAGAATCCCCAGCAGGCTCTGCCACAATCAGCGCCGAGCCTGACATGGGGCTCGATCTTAGGAACCATGAGAACCAGACCTGAACTGAAATCAAGAGTCAGATGCTTAACCAACTTGTCACTCAGGTGCTGTTCACCTTTCACTGTTACTACTCATACTGCCTTAGTAGGTGATGGATAGTTAAGAGCTGAGCTGTCTTCTTAATTGACTGGCAAACGTTATAAACCCTTACTCTGGCCTTCTGCCTATTATCGTTCAATTCAACATCCGATTAAATGTTATATACCAGAGGAACTGGTTATAGAAAAATACCTCAAGTTTTCCAGAACTTCCAGTTTTAAACAACAACTTTGAGAGGCACCTAGGTGGCTCAGTCAGTGAGTGTCTAACTTCAGTTCAGGTCATGATCTTGTGGTTCATGAGATGGCGCCCCAGGTGGGGTTCTGTGCTGACAGCTCAAAGCCTAGAGCCTGCGTTAAGATTCTGTGTCCCCCTCTCTTTTTGCCTCTCCCCCAATCACACTCTGTGTCTGTCTCAAAAATAAATATTAAAAAAAAATTTTTTTAAGTCAACTTTGGGACTTCATTTATATGAAATGTCCAGAAGAGTCAAACCCACAGTGATAGAAAGTACGTTAGTGGGCTCCAGGAACTGGGCAGAGGGAAGACTGGGGAATGACCTGATCACGTATATGAGGTTTCTTGTGAGGAAAACACAATGTTCTAGAATTAGATAGTGATCGTTGTACAACCATGTGAATATAATAACATTCCCTGAACTGTATAATTTACACTGGTGAATTTCAGGGTTGCCAGGGTAGCTCATTTGGTTGAGGGCCTCTTGATTCCGGCTCAGGTCATGATCCCAGGGTCACTATTGGCTCTGTGTGGAGTGTGGCACCTGCCTGAGATTCTCTCTCTCTCTCACCCTCTCCCCGGTTAGTGTGCACTCTCTCTCTAAAACAGAAAATAAAAATAGTGATCTCTTGGTTGTGAATTGTGTCAATAAAAAAAATCAAGTTAGCTATGCAATCAAGCTGGACACACTGATAGCAAGAGGCCAAATTTTAAAATTCCACACAGAGCTACCAGCAGACCCTTGTTCAGACTAGAAGAACAGGCAATCTGTTGTGGAAACGGAGAGGTGACAGAGTAGAAAGTGAGCAAGTCAGTGACAGAGTAGAAAGTCACGTGGTCACAGGAGGCTGTCCCGACTCGAGCTGTGCACGCAGCGCCCCACACGTCCTTCGATCACAGCCAGACCCCCGCAATCGCCCAACATCGGGGACCGAGGTCTACCCAGGAATGGCCGGGCTACCCTGGGGCGGGGGCTCTCCACGTCTACACAGACGGGACGCCGCATCGAGCTGGGAGTGCGCATCCGCCCTTCCCGTGCACGGTGCGCCGGCCTCGGACGGAGAAACCAGAGTTTCTCCGCGCGGAGGAACCACGGACATCCTCGAGGTCCACTTTATTGCACACTAAGATCCGGAAGGGCTGCCGCTTGGCACAGGACTGGGAGGCGCTCACCGCCCGCACACATGCGTCTATCGTGGTCACACCCGCAGTTCAGACGCTGACGCTAACTCAGGAAGGCAACCAGTGTTCACGCCTTAAGCGACGCTCACAGACCAAAGGGCTGTCAGGTAGGGACTCCAGGAAGGTTTTAGAATTTCAGATGTTCCCAATTTTAAGACACGGAAAGGCATCAGCGATGGAAGCATTCAAAAGCCAAAAACACAAAGTCACGTGAGGCGGGGCGTGCCGACTGCTCGCCTACTCTGTGCCGAACAACCGTGACAGGCGTCTCGGGAACTCCGAGTGGCATGGGCGTATGACTTGTATTTGGTAAGTGGCAGAGCCAGAGGGCGCGGTGCGCCACACACCGTATGAGCAAAGTCCTTCTTGTTTCTTTAGATCTGAGGCCCCCTCTAGTGTCTGAAAATGGTCACACGCAGCACACAAAGCAGGTGAAGGCAAGTCACAGGGTTTCCCCAGAGACCCTCGTACCCGTGCCCCTCCTGGTCCGTCCTGGGGCGTGACAATCCGTGAAAGCAAGGTCTGACTGTAATTAATATTCCCAATTCCTGCTGTGAGTCACAGTCCATATTCTCTCATTCAGTCATTTCTTTCTCTATTGTTCACCGCTGGGTTTGTTTTTAGAAGATGAGTATTTTGTTATTAAGGAAACAAAATGAGACATAATATGCTTTGCTTTTCCAAAAAATACATTTCCTCGAAAACAACCAAAAATTATTTTCATGTTTCCCACCAGCCTATTCTGCTTTTATGGAAGTTCTCGGTAAATGTTATCTATTTCCTCAAGCTCACTTAAAGTTACTCTCTCTGGGAATCAGAAATTTTAAACGGCATGTAGTTTACGACTCACATGATCTGTGAATCTGCGAACCAGCCTCCTCGGTACCCTGTAAAGGGGGTGGGAAGTGCTGCTCTGAGGACAGATGTTGGCCCTGAAGACGACGACGCATAGGAATCCTCAGAAGTTTCTACGGACAGGGCACAACATAAATCCAATGACTTCATCTCCTGTGCTTAAGAAAAAGCGATTGATGAAGATTGGGGGGATTAAAAAATAGACGTTTTTCGCTCTCCATTGTCAGCATGGGCCTTTGTGTCTGTTTGCCTGTTACGTTACAGAGGGTTTGGGTTAACAATGACCATCACTGTTACTGCAAGATTAAAAAAAAAATCCCTCTTTTCAAGAAAAGAAAACAATACAATCTTGAGCAGAAGTTTGGCAGAGGAGACCTTTTTAAGCTAGGACTTCCACCTTCCTGCAAGATAATAGCACCCTGAAAATTTGGAAATTCAGTACCTGCTGAAACAAGTTTATGCTGTATTAACTTTATTTTCACAAATGACTGTTCTGTCATTCAGTGTATCTTATGGCTTCTCTGCAACGATCCTGTTTTCTGTTTTCAAACTTGTCCTTTGCAAATGGTTACAAGTTAAAAAAAAAAAAAAGGCCATCTGAAATGAGTTAAATAAAATTGATTATAGTGGGTCTCAACTTGGGAGATCTCTATATTCAAATGAATAGGACACCGCTTTTTTAAAGTGCAACATAGACTCTTTTGGTTCAACATGAAAAATCAAGTAACTGGAAACTACTAAAGTCGTTTCTCTAAGAACAAGTCTCATGAAAAGCTGTGGTGAAAGTTAGCCATGGAATTATAAATTATGAGAAACAGTGAAAAGTCATTTAAAGTGAGTGTATAAAATGCAATGACAAGTAAAACCAGGGCAGCAGAGGTAGCATAAGGTAAATAAAACCAAATAAATACTGTACAATAACATACAAAATTCTGCTTGTAGAAAAACTGAAAATCGCTTTCCAAAACATCCGTTTTCTTTTGAGAGTTTGACAATGAAATTAAAACTTAAGCCTGGAGTCTCTGTAAGATTTTCCAAATGTTATTAACTGCTGGCACTGGTTTTCGCCAAACCCCCTCTGATCTGTCGGTCTAGCTCACTGATTATCCGGTCCTCGGGATTATACACACCCGTCCGCATCAAAGTATCCCTCTCTTCTATGAGTCGAGTCAAGTAAGCATCCAGACCTTCCTCCAGCGCGTTGCCACGTGGGCCGTCCGTGTTTCCGCTTGCAGCCTCTCGGGAATCCTGGTACTGTTCTTGTTCTTGTTGCCTTAACCTGGGAAGTCAAGAACCAACACCATTCTAGCAAGCAGCAAATACCGTTCTGGGTTCTGATCTTTTTGTTAACAACACCGTTTGAAAAAAATGACTCAGTGGTAAATTATGTCTAGAGTAAGATTTTCAGGAAGACGACAAAACCCAGTATTCGACTTGGCTAGTCAGAGTTAGCATACTCTTCAAAGACAGTTCTGAAAACAATACCTGTTTTTATAATAATAAAATACATAAACACTGTAGTGACTCTGGAAATGTGCAAAGAAAGAAAATGAAATCATTATGATCTTACTATAGATAACCCATCCAAGTAATGATTTTCTGTATGTCTTTTCACTTAAAAATGCATGTGTACTTTAAATATTTTTCTAAAACATTGACAATAGTATATAGGCAAGGCTGTCTATGATGTTTTTCACTTAATACTATAACAAATGTTTTCTTACATCTCTAAGGGTTCTTCTAAAGGGCTTTCCCAACACTCCATCATTTGGATGTGCCCTTAATCATCCTCTATTGCTGATCTTTAGGTTGTGGTTACATCTTTGTTGTTGTTTGGAACAGAATCTCCTCAGTTCATTCCACAAATATCTATCAGTACCCAACGGTGCTGGGTGTGGGGACTCTACAGTGAATTGTGAAGAAAACGTTCCATTATGCAGTGTGGTCACGAAGCATAGAAAGTCAAAGTGTACTGATGTGAAGGCCTGGTCCAGAGGGCACAGACACGTGAAGACTCTGTATGCACGTCTTCACGGTAGGTGGGTCATAGTTCAATGTCCCTCCTCCTCTAGGAGAGAATGCAGCAGGTGTCGGACTGGAATCTGGGTGCTTCCAGTAGATTTCTATTAACCCCATGGCCTTGTAAATGTCATCTTCTTAGTACACTTACTGTGTGATAGCAATACCAAGTTTAGACATGGTGTCAGTTTGGTTTTAATTGAGAATATACAATTAGGAGAGAACTTCATACTCCTCTAGCAAGTAGCTATAAAAGCGTTTTAATTTGCAACTACTCCTAAATTTTGTTTTTTACAAATAAGAAGGATGAAGCACTGAGTGTAAGCCCCTTCTTCTGGATGGTCTTTAGAGTCACTACGCCAATGAGAACTGAATCCACTTGTGAATTTAGGCAGAGTCGGGGAGAGGCAGGGAGAACCCGTGAGGAGAGTCCTGCCATCAGAGACACGGAGGACTGGGGCGCCTGGGTGGCTCAGTCGGTTAAGCCTCCGACTTCGGCTCAGGTCAGATCTCACGTTCGTGGGTTCGAGCCCTGCGTCAGGCTCTGTGCTGACAGCTAGCTCAGAGCCTGGAGCCTGCTTCCAGTTCTGTGTCTCCTTCTCTCTCCCTGCCCCTACCCCTCTCATGCTCTGTCTCTCTCTATCAAAAAGAAATAAAACATTAAAAATAAAAATTAAAAAAAAAACAGACACGGAGGACTGAGCCCCCAGGTATACATTTGGGTTTGTTCAGATGACCCTCTAAGACTCCCCACAAAAGAACAGGAAACTGAAGTCTGCAGTCCAAGAAGATTATCAGACAGCTCCATCTGTTCTGAGAGAAGCAGCCTAAGTAGTGAAAGCACTGTGCTTTGGGACAGGGGCGGAAATCAAGTGGTTAATGGAAAAATGGTACAAATTAAAGCAATTCGTATAGATGCTGCCCCTATTGTGATATGTATAGTTCTCTTGGAGAAAGAGGACCTCTAAGCAAACTAATGACATAGGACATCAAACTATGTATTAGAAACTCTAGGGGAGCCTGGGTGGCTCAGTCAGGAAGCCTCTGACTTCAGCTCAGGTCAGATCTCATGTTCCTGGGTTCGAGCCCTGCGTCGGGCTCTGTGCTGACAGCTAGCTCAGAGCCTGGAGCCTGCTTCTGGTTCTGTGTCTCCTTCTCTCTCTGCCCCTCCCCTTCTCATGCTCTGTCTCTCTCTGTATCAAAAATAAATAAAACATTAAAAAAAATTAAAAAAAAAAGAAACTCTAACCATTGTCTTACTCATCTGTTAACGCATGAAGGATAAATGGAATTTTTATACAAGTGATAGATTATCCCTACTGCATCTTGATAAAAATGCAAATCACCAATTAGGCTCACAGCAGATCTTTAGAACTTATAGCTGAAGAAGCTCATAGAATTGTCAAAGGAAACACTACGTCCTTGACAAACCCTGTGTTTGGACTCCACCTGCACACTTCCGTCACTAGCTGCTTTGTAGAACTGCTGTTAGAATGTTCTTTCTTACACAGAACTGAGTATGCAGCCTTCTACGTTGTAACAGCTGGCTACGATTCTGTGCAAGAAGGGCTCCTGCTGCTCTCTGACTCGGTAGCCCTCCAGCCACCTGAAGACAGCTAGCCAACACTTGGCCCTAGAATTCTCAAGTTCACTATCCTCACTCTCCTCACCACCGTTAGGTCACAGCTCACTGGAAGCTCTCTAGGTAGGTGACTGACGTGCAAACATGTCACACATGGGCGAGGGCGCCCCACGTGGGATTTTACCAGTGCTGAGTAACTGAACACGTCTACGAATGTCCCCAGCTGCACTGGCACTTTGACAGCCAAGTCACATTGTTACTAGTGGCTACTTAAACCCTCCCAGGCTTCCTCATATCGACTGTTTTATTATGTCTTGCCTGTCACTTGAGAGGTTTTTCTTGTAATTTATTCGGAGGACTGTGCTTTTGTTTCTAATATATTTATTGGCTTAAGTTCTCTCTAAATCCTAATTTATTAAGATTCATAATCTTGTTATTAATAAGATTTAATTTTGCATCATCTACAAATTTGATACCAAATAGCTATCTTCATTTAAGCCGCCAAAACCGTGCGTAGTAAAGAGCAGAGGCTTAATATATATTAGTTAAACTAAAACCAAAACATGTACTCTATGAATATGGCAGAAAATTTTGGAAGGCAAGGATCATGTCACTAATTGGTAACATCTCCCACATTTACAACACAGTGGACAGCAAATATGTGAATAAAAACTAAAAACCAAAGAGGAGCCCTGCAGCGTGGCACTACAGACCTGAACCCTTTCCAATGATGTTTAGATATAAATATTCTAAGTGCAGTTGTTGAATTCAGCTCTGAGCCCACCTAATGGAGTGACTGCATTTGTCACCTGTGTGTGCTGTGGACTGAATTTCGTGTCCCTCAAAGTTCGTAGGCTGTAGCTCTCATCCTTAATGTGATGGTATTTGGAGACAGGGTCTTCGGGAGATGAGCAGGTCTGGATGAGATCATGAGGGTGAGGACCTCACGCTGGGATTAATGCTCACACTGGAGAGGACACTGGGGACAGCGGGAGGACACAGTGTAAAGCAGCTACAGATGAGCCAGAGAGCCCTCACCAGAAACTAAACATGCCGGTACCTGGATCTTGAACTTCAAACCTCTAGCACTGTGAGAAAGAAATTTCTGTTGTTGAAGTCACCCAATGTACACTAATGGCAGCCCAAGCTAAGACCGTTTGCTTTGCTGAAACAAAAATACTGGTATCTTGATAAATTAACTTAAAAAGTCTTCCCCCCAGTTCCTCTCCAAAAAGACTATAATTTGCTCTTACGCTGCTTCCTGCTTGTCATCAGGGGGCACAGCTCAGGGGCAGAGCATGTGACTGCAAAGGACGGCTTCTGAGCCGTGCGGCGCTACTGAGGCTGCCGCTCAGGTGAGCAAGCCGCTCCAGAGAGCGCCGGTGCTGGACGGTACTTACAAACACAGCCAGAGTCACGCGTGGGCTCTGGCCCCAGGCCTTACTGCCACGTGACCTTGGAAAGGGTACTTAAATCTCTAGTCAGCAGGTTCCTCATCTCTAAATGGGGATGATATCTTCCTCAAAAAGCTGCTTTCAAGATTAAAAAATTTAAAAAAGAGCAAAGAAAGCGTTTACAATAGCTCCTGGCATACAGTAAGGGCTCAGTAAGTATGAGCAGTTTTATTATTTATATTAATAATGCAACTAGATTTGAAGTGTCAATTTTATGTTATTAAAAATGTAATTTAATCGATTACCTTGAAATAGTAGTGACAATCCTACAGCAGTCATACAAAAGTAAAATTTAAAGGACTAAGGCTATGAATAGGAACAAAACAGCTAACAGCTTCATTTATGGCCAAAAAGACGTGAATAATGAACTTGAGTGTAGAGTTTCTATTTTGCTAGTCCACTCCTTTTTTCTTAAAGCCTGGACATTGTATTTCCCTAGACCAATAGTCAATTAAGAGGTTCTCCTACTGGAACTTGTGTTAGTGTCCGGGAAAAAAGGGAATTCGGGTTATTATACCTGTTTAATTCATTTCTTATGTCCAGCAACTCTTGTCTCTCCATCTTGACTGTATCCTTCTCCTCGGCAGCCAGGTAACGTAGTCTCATCTGTTCCAATTCCTCTTGCTGTTTTTTAAGACGAGCCATTTGACTTTCTTGTTCCCGCTTGAGAGGAAAAAACAAGCCAGAACTCCAATGTTAGGAATACATGTATCTCCTAGGGCTCTGACGGGTGATCGAGATCCCGTTAGACGGTACCCGTGGTACAGCCGTGCGCTCCAACCGTAGGCGTCACATCCTATCTGGAAAGGCCCACGCGCCCTCCGGTTAGAAGCCATAACCGTTCACGGCCCGAACAGCGAACTGAGGTGAGCTAACCACCACACGGTAAGACAAGGTGAAGGCAAGAAAGAGTCTGCTCTCAACATAATGGGGTGCCCCAGGGAGCAGCAGTAAAAGCATCTAAGTAATGGTTTTAACTTTACAAAGATGTACCATGAAAACCTAAACTAAGTGGTGCTGCACTGGTCACTAATTCTCCTTCAACCTCAGGTTTTCCACTCTTGCCACTCTTCTCCAAGACCACAGCAAAATCCCCGCAGCTAGGATAGGGAACTTCAGAACGGAGGTGGAGCCTCCCACAGAACGGCCAGCCCATGCTTTACTGAACCTCTCTCTGAGCAACCGGCACTTCTCCCACGAGCGGTGCTTCTCATAGACATGGCCCATGGTCCTTTCTACATACGATTTGAGGGATAAGTCCTTTTCTTGGGGGACAGAATCCCCAAAGGGGAGAGCTGTATCAATAGGTACAATGTCTTTTCGCAACATGAACATTTTCTGAATGACCATAAACTGCCAAATGACGAGTGGACATCGTGATAAACTCTTACAAAGCAAACTACTCCGTGCAGATTGAGAAATGGCAATTTATGAGAACCCCAGAAATGCCTCTGTGGCTTCTGCCCCGCTATTAACTACTCAAGGTAATTACTACCCTAACTTGTAACACCACAAAATTAATCCTTATTTATTAATCCTTATGTATACTGGGTTAGCCCTCTAATTTAAAGTGCAAATATTTTCCACTAGTATTTTTTTTCTTCCATTTCATTCCTTTAGTGGTGTTTTTGACTTAATTTTGACAGAGTCCACATTTATCTGTCTAATCTCTCTCGGCTGGGGCCTTCTTTGTCCAATTTAAGTAAATCTTTGCCTGCCTCGATCTTGAGGAGGCTTTTATAAGAAGATGCTCTTTTGTACTATCCTTGAAGCTTCACTCAGATCAGTAACTCGTGTGCAGTTGGTTTTGAGGATGTGCGAGATCAAGTTTCTTTGCTCTCCCCCCAACCCTGCTACAGAGCTCCAACCGATGTGGCAACATGTACTACAAAAACTTCCGTCTCCCATGGTTTGGCAATAACACTGATACACCACCTCTGTCCATGTATGTAATATATGAAGGAATTTGTTTATGAAGTCTCTATCCTGATCTATCTCTCTACCCTTGAATTCAAGTATACTGCGTTGACACGGTAACTTTTAAAATAGTAACTCTTGATAAGTGATAGTGTAAGTCTTCCACGTCTGGCTGTTCTTCAGTATTCTCTTAGCTATTCCGGACTCTTACATTTTTATACAAATCTTTTTTCTAGAGCTAGGCAAAAGAAAGGCTCCTGGGATCTGCTTATGACTATGCTTAATCTACACATCACTTGGGCCAGAACCATTGTGTTTACAATAGTGATTCTTCCATCAATGAATATGGTTTACCTCTCCAATTATTTAGGTCTTAAATTCATTTAATATTTTATACTTCTCTATAGACAAAGGGTAACAACTGTTTTAGAATATGCTCCTAGATATTTCTTGATTTTAGATGTTACAGTAAATGGCAGTTTTTAAATTCTTATTTTCTAATTGGTTCTAGTATAGATCATTAAAACTGGTATTAATCAAACTGGTATCAGCAAACTTGCTACACTCATTAGTTCTAAGTCACATTTTGGTTTTCTAAGTATACTAGTATCATCTACAAATAATAGTTTTATTTTCTCCTTTCCAACTGATACACCGTTTTGATGTCTTACTCATTTATTTTTTGAAGGTGTTAAACAACCAGCTTTACCTTTATTGAATAAATAAACTCATTTCAGATGCTCATACTTTGTTTATCAATGTTCCTGAGACTGGCTGTTCCAACTGATTTTGTTCTTTGTCAGACTTGGGGACCAAGATGACGCTAGTCTCATTTTTAAAAAGAGGTATGTTCTGTCTTCCTACTTTCTGAAACAGTTTATGATTAGTATTCTAAAATTTTTAATAAAATTCAAATATGATGCCATCTATGTCTAGAGCATTTGTGTGAAAGTTTTTCATTACAGATTCAATTTCCCTAATAGCCATCCAGTGAGTATTTTGTTTCTTCTTGTGTCAATTTTGTAACTCCTGTATGTAATATTCACAAAGAAATTTTAATACCGTTCTCTTATCATTCTAAATGACTATGGAATCCGAATCCCTGTGTCCCTTTTTAAAATTCTTGATATTCTCCTTTTGTCCTTGACCACTGCCATGGAGGGGGTCTTTTCAAAGAAAGAACTTTTCACTTTGTTGATTTTGTTGTACATTTCCTATTTCATTAATTTTTACTTATTCCTTCTTTCTAGTTGCGTTAATTACTTATTATTTTACTATTTGAAGGGGATATTTTGAGAATAGTTTTATTTTGTTTTTATTTTTTTTTAAATGCAATCAAGGTTAAAAAATTTTCCACTGGGGCGCCTGGGTGGCTCAGTCGGTTAAGCCTCCGGCTTCGGCTCAGGTCAGATCTCACGTTCATGGGTTCGAGCCCCGCGTCAGGCTCTGTGCTGACCGCTAGCTCAGAGCCTGGAGCCTGCTTCCGGTTCTGTGTCTCCTTCTCTCCCTGACCCTCCCCCTCTCATGCTCTGTCTCTCTCTGTATCAAAAATAAATAAAACATTTAAAAAAAAAATTTTTCCACTAAGCACAGCTTGCATTAAATCTCCTGTCCTGAGGGGGCACCTGGGTGGCTCACTTGGCAGTGCATCTGACTTTTTTCTTAAGTTAATTAATTAGCTTTTTAAATTTACATCCAAGTTAGTTAGCATATAGTGCAACAATGGTTTCAGGAGTAGATTCCTCAATGCCCATTACCCATTTAGCCCATCCCCCCTCCTACAATCCCTCCAGCAACTCTGTTCTCTGTATTTAAGAGTCTATTATGTTTTGTCTCCCTCCCTGTTTTTATATTATTTTTGCTTCCCTTCCCTTACGTTCATCTGTTTTGTATCTTAAAATCCTAATATAAGTGAAGTCACATGCTATTTGTCTTTCTCTCACTAATTTTGCTTAGTATAATACCCTCCAGTTCCATCCACATCATTACAAATGACAAGATTTCATTCTTTACTGATTGGCAAATAATACTCCATTGTATATATGCCACTTCTTCTTTATCCATTCATTGTTGATGGACATCTGGGCACTTTCCATACTTTGGCTATTGTCAATATGCTGGTATAAACACTGGGGTGCATATGCTCCTTTGAAAGCGCACACTTGTATACCTTGGATAAATACCTAGTAGTGCAATGGCTGGGTCATAGAGTAGTTCTATTTTTAATTTTTTGAGGAATCTCCATACTGTTTTCCAGACCAGCTGACCAGTTTGCATTCCCACCAGCAGTGCAAAAGCAATCCTCTTTCTTTCTCCGCATCCTCGCCAACATCTGTCATTGCCTGAGTTGTCAATGTTAGCCATTCCGATGGGTGTGAGGTGGTATATCATCGTGGTTTTGATTTGTATTTCCCTGATGATGAGTAATGTTGAGCATTTCTTCATGTGTCTGTTGGCCATCTGGATGTTGTCTTTGGAGAAGTGTCTATTTGCCCATTTCTTCACGGGATTATTTGTCTTTTGGGTGTTGAGTTTCAGAAGTTCTTTATAGATTTTGGATACTAACCTTTTATCTGATAGGTCATTTGCAAATATCTTTTCACATTCTGTCGGCTGCCTTTTACCCAGTTTTGCTGATTCTTTCCTTCGTTGTACAGAAGCTTTTTATGTTGACGAGGTCCCAGCAGTTCATGTTTGCTTTTGTTTCCCTTGCCTCTGGAGACGTGTTGAGTAAGAAGATGCTGCGGCTGACATCAAAGAGGTCTTCACCTGCTTTCTCCTCAAGGATTTTAATGGCTTCCTGTCTTTACATTTAGCATCCATTTTGAGTTTATTTTTGTGTATGGTGTAACAAAGTGGTCCAGGTTTGTTTTTCCGCCTGTTGCTGTCATTTTCCCAGCACCATTTGCTGAAGAGGCTGTCTTTATTACACTGGAATATCATGTCATCTGCGATGAGTAAAAGTTAGACCTCCTCCTGGATGATTTGGCTGCCTTTTTATTCCTTTGTGCTGCCTGATTGCTGAGGCTAAGACTTCTAATACTATGGTGAATAACAGTGGCAAGAGTGGACATCCCTGTCGTGTTCCTAATCTTAGGAGGAAAAGTCTGTTTTTCCCCACTGAAAATATCAGCAGTGGATCTTTCATATATGGCTTTTACTATCTCAAGGTATGATCCTTCTATTCTTACTTTCTTCTGGGTTTTTATTCAGAAATAATACTGTATTTTGTCAAATGCTTTCTCTCCAACTATTGAGAGGATCATGTAGTTCTTGTCCTTTCTTTTATTGATGTGATGTATTATGTTGATTGTTTTGCGGATATTGAACCAGCCCTGCATCCCAGGTATAAATCCCACTTGGTCGTGGTGGACAATTTTTTTTAATGTATTGTTGGATCTAGTTGGCTAGTAACTTGTTGAGGATTTTTGTATTCACATTCATCAGGGAAACAGGTCTGTAGTTCTTTTTAGTGGGGTCTTTGTTTTTGGAATCAAGGTAATGCTGGCTTCATAGAATGAGTAGAAGTTTTCCTTCCATTTCCATTTTTTTGGAACAGTTTTAAAAGAAGAAGTGTTAACTCTTCTTTAAATGTTTGGTAGAATTCCCCTGGAAAGCCATTAGGCCCTGGACTCTTGTTTTTTGGGGGATGTTTGATTACTAATTCGATTTCTTTACTTACTGTGGTCTGTTCAAATTTTGTATTTCTTCTTGTTTCAATTTTGGTAGTTTATACATTGCTAGAAATGTGTCCATTTCTTACAGATTGCTCATTTTATTGCTGTATAATTGCTCATAATATTATCTTACTATTGTTTGTGTTTCTGCTGCGTTGGTTGTAATCTCTCCTCTTTCATTCTTGATTTTACTTAGGCCCTTTTTCTTTTAGATCCAACTGGCTAGGAGTTTGTCAGTTTTATTAATTCTTCCAAAGAACCAGCTCCTGGATTCGCTGATCTGTTCTATTGGGTTTTTTGTTTTATTTTGCTTTTTGGTTTTGATAGCATTGATTTCCGTCCAATCTTTATTATTTCCTGTCTTCTGCTGGTTTTGGGTTTTATTTGTTGTACTTTTTCCAGCGCTTTAAGGTGTAAGGCTAGGTTATGTATCTGAAAGCCTATGTTGCTTCTTTAGGAAGGTCTGGATTGCTATATACTTCCCTCTTAAGGCTGTCTTTGCTGTGTCTCCAAGGTTTTGGGCTGTGGTGTTATCATTTTCATTGCATTCCATGTACTTTTTAATTTCCTCTTTTTCTTGGTGTGCCCATTCACTCTTTAGTAAGGTTCTTTAGTCTCCAAATATTAGTTATATTTTCCCACATTTTTTCCTGTGGTTGATTTCAAGTTTCATAAGGTTGTGGTGTGAAAATATGTACAGTCTGATCTCGATCTTTTTGTACTTGTTGAGGGCTGATTTGTGTCCCAGCATGTGCTCTACTCTGAAGAATGTCCCATAAGCACTCTAGAAGAATGTGTATTCTGCTGCTTTAGGATGAAATGTTCTGAATATATGTTAGGTCTATCTGGTGCAGTGTGTCATTCAAAAACATTGTTTCCTTGTTGATTTTCTGTTTAAATGATCTGTCTGCGCTGTAAGTAGGATACTGACGTCCCCTACTATTATGGTATTATTATCAATGAGTTTATTTATGTTTGTGATTAACTAATTTCCTTATTTGGGTGTTCCCACGTTTGGAGCATCAACGTTTACAACTGTTAGACCTTCTTGGTGGATAGACCCCTTAATTATAATGCCTTTCTTCATCTCTTATTGCAGTCTTTATTTTAAAATCGTTTGTCTTATATAAGTATGGCTATTCTGGCTTTCTTTTGATGACCACTGGCATGATAGATGGTTCTCCATCCCCTTACTTTCAATCTGAAAGTGTCTATATGTCTAAAATGGGCCTTTTATAAACAGCATAAAGATGGAACTTATTTTCTTATGCATTCTCTTACCCTAGGTCTTTTGATTGGAGTGTTTAGTACTTTGATGTTTATAATGAGTACTGAAACATATTAATTTATTGCCATCATGTCACCTGTAGAGCTGGAGTTTCTCATGGTGTTCTCTGGTCCTTTCTAGTCTTTGTTGCTCTTGGTCTTTATTTTTTTCATCTTTATTCCCCTCAGAGAGTCCCCTTTAAAATTTCTTGCAAGGATAATTTAGTTACAAAATCCTTTAATTTTTGTTTGTCTGGGAAACTTTTAATCTCTCTATTTTCATCGACAGCCTTCCTGGATAAAGAATTGTTGGCGGCCCATTTTTTCCAATTCAGCACATCTCTGGCCTGCCAAGTTTCTGTGGATAAGTCTGCTGAGAACCTGAGCTATCTTCCCTTGTAGGTTAAGGACTTTTTTTCACCTTGCTCCTTTCATGATTCTGGATGGTTGGTTTTTGTTGAATCTAATGGGAGTTCTCTGTGCTTCCTGGGTTTTGCTGTCTTTCCTCAAGTTAGGAAAGTTTTCTGCAATGATTTGCTCACATAAACCTTCTACCCTTTTTTCTCCTTCGTCTTCTGAGACCCCTATGATTGTGATGTTATACCTTTTTAATGAATCACTGGGTTCTCTAACTCTCATATCGTGCTCTTCTGCTTTAGTCTCCCTCTTTTTTCTGCTTCCTTATTCTCCGTGTGTTCTCTATACGCTGGTTCACGTCTCTGCCTCATCCGTCTTCCCCACGTGGCATCCGTTTGAGATTACAGCTCAGTTACAGCATTTTTTATTTCATCCTGACCAGCTTTTACTTCTTTTATCTCCACATAAAGGGATTCTAATCTATTTTCAACCACCAGCTAGTATTCTTATTATTGTGATTCTAAATTCCAGTTCAGATATCTTGGTTGTATCTGTGTTGACTAAGTGCCTGGCTGTCATTTATTCCTGTTCTTTCTTTTGGGATGAACTCCTTCATTACATCATTTTGAAGGAAGAAAAGGAATTAATAAAAGTAAAAATTAAAATATTAAGAACAACACAAAAAGATAAAATAAAGGATGCTAGATCCTAGGTGGCTTTGGCTGGGTTGTTGAAAGAAGTTTGATAGGTTAGAGAAAAAAAGGGAAAGACAAGAAAAGAGAAAAAAGGAAAACGTTTGAAAACTTAAATGAATATAATAGAATAAAATGAAAGTAAAATACAATTCAAAAATTTACAGAAAAGTAAAAAATATAGTTAAAAAAATTAAGAACCTTTTTAATAAAAATGGAAAATGAAATTTTTTTCTCTATATGCAAGAAAAAAATTGCATAGGTGGACCAGTGAACAGAATGAAATACGATTGAAATTACATCCATTTTCCCGTAGAAGCTGAATTATGAAGCACTTTATGGTACATAAACTAAGCACGCTGAGACACTTGTGTTTCTCCTCAAGAGCGCAGTTGGGCCAGTTGGGCGGCGCACAGTGTAACGGCTCCGTTCTCCACTAGATGGCGCTGCTTAGCTCAATGGCATGGATTGTGGTGCATGTAGGCATGGATGCGCATGCACGGGAGGGGTGAAAATGGCATCACCCAGCTACCCAGTCTAGCATCAAGATTCTGTGCTCTCCAAGACTGGTAATTAACCACCCCTCCTTTTTCTCTGGCTTCCATTCACTCCCCATTTCTACATTGTCCATGACCAATCCATCAGGATGCCATGCAGCACCTCCCTCCTGAGTTTTATCTCTGATGGGTCTCTGTTTCCCAACCTCTCACTTCTGAGGGGCTTTGACCCAGTCAGACCCTCTGGGGGAAGGTCTGGCTGAGCAATGGCTGGGTGCCTGCCTGCCTGCCCCCAGGAATGTTGGGGAGAATGCAGCCAGGCACCAGCCCACCCCAGAAAAAGTTTGTGTGATCATGCAGCAGCATTTCAGGGACTGTAGTAAACCACAACACACATCCAGCACCAGACTTCACCCTTAACGTCCTTATTCCAGCACCCGTGAGTATGGCTGTTCCCTGGGGTCCACTGGGACCCTTGTGTGTGGGAAGGCCACATAGCCTCTACCCAATGTCCCTCCCAGCAGGGGAACTGCCTCTCCCCGTGTGGTTTAAGAACCCCACCCACTCTCTGCTCCTAGGGATTCGCCCTTCCCAAACCAGAGCACGGCCAGGTGCCAAGCTGTGGTTTCAGACTCTGCACTCCCTGTTTATAGAGTCTTAATGGAAGTTAAACCTTCTCCTTCCTCCCTTTTTTGTTCACTCCCTGGTGGCTGTTTCCCCCACTTTCTCTCCAGCTTCCTTGTGTGTGTGGGGCGGGGGGAGCTTTACCCATAGCCTCCCTGTCCCCATCCTCTCTCCACAAACAAAAACAGCTCCTTGACCCCCGTGGCTTCTCTCTCCCCCAGTTCACCCCTCAGTGCCATGTACCTGCCAAGTTCTGTGGTTCAGGTTGCACAGATTGTTGTGGGTTTTTTTATTTATTTACTTTTTTTAATGTTTTATTTATTTTTGATACAGAGACAGAGCATGAGAGGGGGAGAGGCAGAGAGAGAAGGAGACAGAACCGGAAGCAGGCTCCAGGCTCTGAGCTAGCTGTCAGCACAGAGCCTGACACGGGGCTCGAACCCACGAACGTGAGATCTGACCTGAGCCGAAGCCGGAAACTTAACCGACTGAGCCACCCAGGCACCCCACAGATTGTTGTGTTAATCCTCAAATCAGTTTTCTAGGTGTGCAGGATGGCTTAGTGTTGACCTGGCTGCTTTTCAGGGAAGAGAGACACAAAACTTCCATGCTGTTCTGCCATCTTGGCCCCACTCTGAGCATTTGACTCTTGATTTCACTCAGGTTATGATCCCAAGGTCATGGAATAGCACCTGCGTCAGGATCCAGGCTGAGCAGGGAGACTGGTAGGGATTCCCTCTCTCAAAGAAAAAGAAAAAAATCTTAATAGGTTATTTTCATATTTTTTGGTTGAAAATACTCTCTAAATTCACTTGTGGTCTCCAGTTATGGGTAATCAGAAGTGTACTACTTAATTTTCAGTCATTTGGGAATATTAATCTCACTGTGGACAGAACATATTCTAAATTACAATCTTCTGAAAGTTGTGGAGAATGGTCTGGCCTCGCATATGAGCAATTTGGCTAAATGTTCCATCAATACCACGTAAAACATCTATTTTAGACTTTTCTGATGAAACATTCTGTATACCAAGGGCTGTGCTGTCTAAATCTTCTAAATATTTACTGATTCTCCTTTGCTCTATCAGTTCCCAGGAGAGTTCTGCTAAAATCTCCCATTATTATGAATTTGTCTATTTTTCATTTAGTTCTATTGATTGTTGCTTTACATAAATTTGTAGTTGTTGTCAGGTGCATACACATGCGCAATGGCTGTCATCTTCCAGGTGAACTGAGCCTTTTATGATTATGAACATTCTATCTACAGTAATGGCTCTTGTGCCAAAGTCTACTTTGCCTGATAAAAGTATTGCTAGGTCAGCTTTCCTGTGATTAGTCAATGTAGTATAATTCTCCCTCTTTTAAATTTATCCATTCTATACCTTACATTTAAGCTATATCCCTTATGAGTGGTATACTGTTTAGTTTTTCATGTAATATTTGTCTCCAAGGACAGTATTTAGTCCATTCATATTTAAAGCAATTGGTGGTATAATGGCTTGAAATCTTTACATGCTGGTATTTTGTACTTGTTCTATTTGATGTTATTCACGCTCTTTTTCTTAGGTTAGTCTAATCATTTGTCATTCCATTTCCCCTGCTCTATTACCTTCGTACTCATTTTTACTCATTTAGAAATAACACAAATCGGTCCTTTAACAACTTCAAATAATGGAACATACTTTTAAGCATTTAAACTCTATCCATCCCCTTATCTTTTCTATTCTTGTTCCTTTGTTTTTGTCAAGAATTTAAATTCTATGTATATTTTAGATGAGATTGGGCGCGTTCAGGGTGGTATGGCCGTAGACAAACTCTATGTATATTTTAAAACCAACAAAATTTTTGAGTGTTGTTTTCTACAGTCAACAACTATTTATATTTTAGTCAAATATTTATTTCTGTTGCTGTTTATTCTCCTGTTTTTATTTGGGATCGTTTTCCTTCTGAACACCTTAAAGTATTTTTTCTTAATTTAGGTTCACCATGACAAACTAGTCTCCTAGTTTTTGTTGGTCTGAAAAGTCTTAGGTCACTGTCACTTACGAAGAACATTTTTGGTGCAGACAGAGCCTGCGGTTGGCAGTTCTATTCTTTCAGGACTTTAAGGATGCTCTCCTGCTGCTGCAAAGTCATCTATCCGTCTTCCTGCTGCTCCTAGGCACGCCCGGTCTCCCTCCACCCCATCTTCTTCAGGTTTCCTTTGCTTTTTGGCAATTCTACTACAGTGAACCTAGGTATGTTTGACTTGGTATTTATTCCTAGAGTTCCTAAATATTCTTGAATTTATGAATTGCTACTTCACTGTTAAGAGAATTCTCATTTAGTATCTCTTCCAATACTGCATTCTCTCCCATTCTTTTTCTGAGGGGGTGCTAGAGGCTTCCAAAAACATATAGGTTTCCCTGCTTTCCGAAAGTTGGTAGTCAGCCATTTGTTAGGAAAAACTACATTAGTATCGATTTTTGCTAAACAAATCCAGAGAAGATTTTTGCTATTCTGAAAACCATTACCATACAAATGTAGGTCTTGTGTAAAAGCGAAGTAGCCTACTGCTAACTGTGGGAAAGCTGGGAATACTCTTTGCTTTGTACCATTTCTACTTAAGACAAGTTTCACAGCAATGCTCTACTTTTGGATAGCTGGGGAAATGTGTCATGAAAACCTAATTCCCATTTTGAGGTGTTAGGGGATGGGGGCCTTTGGGAGGAGAAAGGTCATCAAGCTGAGCTCTCCTAAATGGGATTACTGCCCTTATAAAAGAGGCTCAACAGTGCTCCCTGACCCCTCTACCACATGAGGACTCCCCAAAAAGGTAGCCGTTTATGAGCTGGGAAGCAGGCCTCCCTGACTATACCTGGACCCTGATCTTGGCCTTCCAGCCTCCAGAAGTGCAAGACACCAATTTCTGTGATTTGTTAGGTCTGTGGTATATAGTTATGGGAGCCCAAAGAGACTCAGTCAGGGTCCAAGCTCCTGTCCTCTCTCTCACGTGTCACTCATGTTGTTTGCTATTTTTCCCATTCTCTTTTTCTCCCCTCTGCTTCAGTTTGTATGCTTTTTATTGACTTGAGTTCACACATCCTTCGTTTTGCTATCCGATCTGCTGTTAATTCAACTTTTACATTCTTACATTTCACTTAAAATCTCTCTCAGTTCCAGAATTTCTAGATCATTTGACAGATTCTAATTCTCCATCACATCACTTCTGTTCTAGAACAGAGTGATAGCAATTGTTTCAAACTTGGCATCTGCTGACTCTAAAATCTAGATTACCTGTTGAGTTGTACTGAGCAAATGCTTGGACATAAACAAGCATCCCTTAGTGAAGAAAGACAAGTGGTTAATATACGTAAGAAAAGATGCTCCAAGTAAGTCATCAGGGATATGAAAACTGAAGCCTCAAAGTGACACTATTTCAGACCCACCAAACTGGAAAAAATTAAAACATGCGATAATAGCCAAGTGCTGGACACCATATGAAGAATAACAGTTACACACCACTCTGGGGAACTCAAGAGTCGTACAAGCACTTTGAAAAGTAATTTGGCCTTATTTAGCAAAGCAGAAGAAACCAGTGAACCAGACTCTACTTTTCCACAGAAATACTAGAGAAGCTCGGACATAGACAAAACTTTTCAGAGTTGTCTTATTCTAAGTTAAAGGAAAAAAGCCATCAGAAAAGAACTGAGTAAATTGTGCTATGTTCATCTGTTTTATAAAGCAGTAAAAATGAACTATAGCTACTTGCCTCAAAACAGCTAAATCTCAAAACCAATTTTGAGTGGTATAAAGTAGACAGCAGAAGGATTCAAGGGAATGATTCCATCCACATAAAGTTGAAAAACACACCAAAGAAAAGCAAAACCAAGGGAGAATAAACCAAGTCTGGGCGTGTACTCACCCCTGGAGAGGATGCAGTGGAGAAAAGGCACAAAGAAGGCTTCCAGAACACTGATCGTGCTCCGTTTCGTAAAATAGAAAGGGGGAGGGGGTGTATAAGAATCTTCTTTCCTTCTCTCTTTGGACTGTTAGGATCTATTGGTTTTAAAAAGCAGTTATTAAAAAAGAAAGGAGAAGAAAGCTCGGCAAAAACAGACCGAGTCGTTGCCTCTGGCTGAGGACTGGCTGAGGTCACTGGTGGTTTTTATTTTCTGTGTTAGACGGAGCCACGAAGTTCGTATGTGTTTACAATAAGCAAGCAGAACGACAAGCAGAAAAATAATAACAAAAGCCAATTATGTCAGGTTACGTTGCCTTGTAAAACGGCAATTCTGTAAGACTGGAAACACGCTAGGTCTAAAACGCAGAAGACAAGCCTTGAAATGCCTTGAATTTTTCACCAAATACATGGCATGAATAATGATCACACACGCGCACAAAAATCAGAGGTTAGAGAAAGAAATCCTCTGTGCTGCCAGGTGCTCTGGGTTAAAGCCTCCTCAGTCAAGTGAGTGTAATCTTTATTTTGCCTGAGCCGCCTATAAATCCAGAGAGGAGATGTAAACACGCATA
The DNA here is from genome assembly GCF_006229205.1 of Suricata suricatta. Lineage (NCBI taxonomy): Eukaryota > Metazoa > Chordata > Mammalia > Carnivora > Herpestidae > Suricata > Suricata suricatta. The sequence goes on from NC_043705.1 coordinate 16,276,590, forward strand.
CGCTAGACTAAACAGCGGCTAAGAAGTGGCCACTACTTACTCTCCCGCTCACACATACCATGCAAGTCTGTGGGAAAAACTTACAACGAAACTAAGGAACTCAAGTCCAGTTTTCTGAAAATAACCCAGAGCTGACAAGTCAGTAGGAGGGCCTGGATGGTTTCAAGACACAGTTTTTAACCAAGACTTGGACCTCCAACTGTTTTCTTAAACAAAGATTTACATCCCATCCTTGGCTAAATTACTTATAAATTAATCAAATTAATTACCCTGAGTGGATAAGCAGGAGACTGGACAAGATAGTGCTGATGTCAGCCAATGAAGCCTGTGTTCTTTTAACTAAATATATTAGAGCTTAGTTTTAAACAGATCTACTGTGCACAAATATGGTAAGGGACCCGCATCCTACCCAAAATCTTAGTTCTGTTTCCTGTCCTGGGAACAAGCGGACCTAGTTTTAATTTATCTGACATCATGAAAATGTTAAATTTTCTACATGAAGAAATTCCTACCTCTTTATTTCTCAGAAGGAGTAACTTTTAGTCTAACTACACAGTTGTTTTCTAAGGTGGTAAGACAAATGTATTCTTTAGAAAACCAAAATTGAAGTGACAATCTTGAGAATCTGTCGAACAACGAAACCTTTGGTTTAAAAATATGTCTGTAGTGTATCTTCATGGAGACGAGGGCAAAAATAATTTCCCCTTAGATGTCTAACACTCAGAATTCTGTGCTACACATTGTACCCATGACAGCAAATCCAGAATGTCTGGGCATCACTTCCTTAGTTAGGACCTAGTTATGTGGGGGCTTTTTTGGTTGGGGTTTTGTTTGTTTGTTTGTTTTTTAACAGTTGTCGCCTCCTCAAGTTAGCAAAGAACAACAACAATTTATAGCTCGGAAACACCGACTTTCATGGGAATCAGAAGAAAAGGTATTTTTTTTCCTAAATCATTAGAAGAGTTTTGTTTTTTTTTAATTCACAAATTGACTGTACTGGGTCACCTTTGAGTAATGGAAATCTGTTTAAACATTCTTTTGGCAATAGGCACCCCCAGCATTAGATCTTATTTCCAAGCTTTACCAGCTGGGTTTTGTCATTAACATTTATTAACAATCTAAGATATGGCCTTCCCCGTCTAATACGTACTACACAAATGTTTTGTATGGCCCTCCAGAGGGTTCTGCTGTGACAAATTACTGGCAGGGATTAGAGCCCCGTGGCTATTCACCAGAGGCAATGTAAAATTAACATGGTACTAATCCAATTTAAACAAGAAGTTGCACAAACAGTCCTCTGAACAAAAGCAGATAGAGGATTCCAATTTTATATTCAAACACAATAAATGTGTTTTTAATAAAAAGTCCTAGAGAAAAAAATGGTACTTTCACACATATGAATTGTGCCTATTTGATGAAGCTATTAGTTTTAACCCTGCAAGAAGAGTTAATGGCAGAGTCCAATTCGGTACAATCGTGGCAAAGGCTTATTACATGTGCTCTTACAGTACCGAACCCCCAATGTCGTCTGGTGGAACACTGGTGATTCCTAGGGACCTAAAAGTTGTCTACAGTGTTGTTTCCAAAGCAGAAAGTTAGTGGCATAAGGAAGAGAATCAGCCTGTAAGGAAGATCATTGCATTCAAAAAATGAGACTCTTTTCCTGGAGAAATAGTTTAGGGTTGAATTCTAAATTTAACGCTTTCTTTCCTTGATACACAAAATAACTCAAAGGGAACATCTGACTTTTGTGATGGCCTCTGTCTTACTAGGAACCAACAGCCAATTTATCTGCCAATGCTTTTTAGGCAAGGGGGTAGAAAATACATAGGACGAAATGGTAAATGTCAAAGAATGCATTAAATGGGGAGATCCAGAAGGCAACGAAAGGCTGCAGGGATGCATATGACAGGAAGCAGAGGTAAGTGGGTCGGGAGACATTGCCGTGATTAACGGTCATTCACCTCTCCAAAGGAAATGCCCTCCTCAGCGCTCACACTTTCCCACCCTTGCATTGCTGGCTCCGGTCATGTCCTGGGACTCAGCACCACCCCGAGTCTGAGCCTTCACTGTGTGACTTGCCCGAGGACAGGCACCGTCTTCTACTTCTTCCCCGTCTCTTCTCCCTACTTTGGCATCATGACTGGAGCTTCTCCTCGCTCGAAATTCCTTCAATTCTCATTATGCGAGCTAGTCTAACAGTCAGTGATGCCACTTTCCTTGCTAAGATGTGCCAAACCTATGACTTGTGCCTTGATACCTTGTCAAAAATCCCTAACACCTTCCAGAGCTTTCTTCTCCTTGAAATTCTTTCATTATTAACCTGATACCAGCATAAAAGGGAAACAGCCCAGACCCAGGTCCAGTGGCTCTAATCCTCACTCTCTCACTCATGACCTGTGTGACCCAGTGCACCTTCCTTAACTTCCCTAAGTCTCAGTTTCTTTCACCTAGAAAATGGAAATTCAATTACCTGCTCTACTGCGACCTTGGTTGGAATGGAAATGACAAGGGGCGAGAGCCTGTCATCACCATCACCCTTGTTCTCTCAGGCCTCCTCTGCAAACCTCCGAATGCTCAGTTTGATCTGCCACAGCTTCAATTCTCACCTCTGCAAGGAGTCCTTCACCTGTTCTGAAGGCCAGTCGTCCACCCAACTCCAGCGCCACATTCCTGAATGCTTGCTGCATTTCCTTCTGCAGAAGTCGCGAGGCCCATGTTCCCAAGCCCCCTCTGCTCCCCGTCTCACCGTACTTCCGTGGCGGACACTTTGCAGACACCCAGGCTTCAGCCTTTGCCATCATCTACTTTGCATTACAATCAGGTAAAAACGGGGCTATGCGCCATCTACCAAAACCATGTTTTTGGGTTTTCCCCCTCAAGAATCCGTGGGGCACGTTCCCACTTCAGTTCCGGGCCTGATTGCCTGAAGCCCTCTAAACCTGGCCCTCCGGTGTTGTCCGAGTCTATTATGTACAGCATTTCCCTCACTGCTTTCTTAACTCACAACCCACTCACCAGAGGTCTATCTCGAATACCTCCTCTTCCACGATGCCCTACTTCAGTGCACTTTCCCTTCCTGACTCCTCGGGATGGTTCTTGTCATGGCTCTTACTCTTAAATATAAATGTTACATTTATAATTTTCCTCCCTCTTAGTAAGTCTTTCCCTCAGGGAGCTTACAATTTAAGTTTTACAAATACCAACAAGTATCTAGGGCAGTACTTTGAGTACAGGAGGCCCCAAGTACACTCATCCATCCTTAGTCCCATGAACATTTTATTTTCACTCCATGTAATATTATGCTTACAATCTCACCTCTTCTACGAGTTCCGTTAAGGCAAGCCATTCTATTTATTCTCATGTGGTCTTGTACATACTTGTCTTTGAGGGCAGTAGGCACTTAGTACAAGACCACAGAGATGTTTAATAGCATTTGATGGTCATGCAGACAGACAAAAAAAAAAAAATACAGTTTTGAAAGACCCTATGTGCCAAATTTCACTCAGAATAAACTGACCATTAAAGTAGGGCAAATGTTTGAAGTGTGAGGCCAAGTAGATTGGATTCTGAAGAAAAACCTTGCTCACATTTTGTTTGATCTTAATCATTTGAGCAAATTACAGCCCAAAATAAGATTAATTTCTCCTGAGGCTTATGGCATTTGTTATTGAGTAGTAGGGAGAAGAAGAAAGAAATCTAAGAAGAATTTAGGAAACCACTATCACTTTTTAAAGTTTTTGTAAAATTATGCAAAAATGCTCTGTGACTCCTTTCCTTAATAAATGACTAGCTCTTTTAGGAATAACATTTGAAATTAGCTGTTCAATTGGAGGACATGTCAAATTTTTCCAGTTATTCTGAAATTTCTTTTCGGAAAGTTACCTTCAATGAAAAGACAATACAAAGAGGAAAAAAAAATGGCCATTTTGTAACTTAAAGTAAAAGAAACCATTCCCAATTTCTCCTAGGCAGGAGGACAGTTGACAAATTAAAAAAGAATAAAAAGGACCTAAAAGGTAATTTTTTTATGAAGATAAAAAATCTTTTAAAGGCAGTCCCTCTATTCCTAATCCTGAAAATAGCCCTGGAGATTCAAATGTCCACGTATGAGCCTAACAGCTATTGCCAAATATGCGTGCTCGTAAAGAATCGAGGGAAAAAGACATAAAAAGAAGACTCCATCAACGCCATCAGCCGCATACCTGTTTAAGTCTGGCAAGTTCTTTCAGAGCTCGTCCCCACTGCTGCTTGTAATGCAGTTTAGACTTCGTTGCGGATTCCAACTTCCTTTCAAGTTCAACCTAACAGTGATTAAAATCGTATCAAGTGAAACACTACACCGCTGTGTACAATCACTGAAAGATAATATATACAAAGAGTCTGGCTTAAGAAAAGAGTTTATACAGTGTAACATACGACATCATCTAAAACTGTTACATAATTTAGTATAAATATTATGGCACATGAACATTTTCTTGTTTAAAGTATAGTCGTATTTTTACTGCCTAACAGCCTATACTGAAAGGAACGGAATCAGTCTTAACCTCCAGACAGTTACTACAAATGTATTAAAACGTGTATGGAGTGCAAAACATTCATTTTTTACAAAAAGCAGTCCTTCCTGTTAGCATCCCGGTGGGGCTGGCGCTCCACCTCTGAGACGGCCCGTGCGTCCTTCCGGGGCCTCCCGTGCCAAGGAACCTGACCTCCCAACCCCAGAGCTAGCAGAGGCGCTCGGCTAACCCTAACCTGGCAGGGAGCGGAGAATGCGGAGAGCGCCGAGAGGTTTTACCAGAGAGCAGTTTACCGAGAGAGAGTGGAGGGGAAACTGTTATGGGAATGTTAAAATAAACCTGAGAGCAGGAAAAATAACGCTCCTCCTAACACTCATCTCACTTTGATTTTCTACTTTTCCTCGTATGTATAAAGAAAAACATGAAAGTGATTCCATTAAAAAAATGGTTATTTATACTTGCAGCAGGCAATCTGTTGTGCATGAACTGAAGCCAACTTGGCGGTGCTCTGGAATGTATGCTCTGTTTCCAACCAAGTACCAAACAAATTCATGAAGCCAACAGACAGTTTTACTTTTTAAGTGATAATGTAATAATCTGCCTGAATTACAGTAAAATACTGTGACTCTAAACTGGTCTAAGTTTTTTATATCAAGTCTAGTTTTTCCCATACACACAACTCCTTGTGTTTTGCAGGAACATCAAACCAAAGGCACTGTCCCAAAATTTAAACTTCAGAAAACGTATATGAAAATAAAAGGAAAGGAAAAGCAGATTGCCAAATTCCCTTCACAAAAGACCAGAATAGTCTCTGCAGTAATATATGAACTTACGCAGTCATGGTCTTCTCTGCTTTACAAAGCCCTGGTGCTTGGATGTAAAGGTGCTGACATTTCACAACTAGACTTACACGTCTTAAGTCGAATAAATACTCAGCTTATCAAAGGTGACCTCTTTTACTTGTGCCCCAAAGATTTATACATATTACTTGGTAATTTAACAGTAGGGCATAAGTCAGAGGAATAGCAGAAATCTTTTTCTAGTGCTAGGATAAAAGGATAGTATCTAATTGTAAAAGCAATTGTGTCCATGGGTCTTGGAGAAGGTCTGGTAGCCTGGCTTGGCAAGAAGGGTTAGGAAAGGATGAACCCAGAGGGATCAAGTATATTCTGTGGACTGAGTCAATGGAAAAGGCTGGATAGGTTTTATCAGTTTTGCCATGATTATCAAAATCACATTTACAGAGTTATTCACACTTAAATGAAAAAAAAAAAACTATGGTTTGCAAATTTCAGATACAAACCCTACTTTTCAACCATATTCCTATGACCTAATCAGTGATACCTTTTTATTTATTTATTTTTTTACGAATATAGGTGCCTCTGTGATTCTAAAGAAACACAAGGACCCAGTTCCCAGGAGCACACACACGACTAAAGATCTCACGGAACTGCAGGGCATTCAAAGCCCTTGGGTTGAGACTCTTCTTGTGAGTAGATCTGAGGTGTGGGCAAGCCTTTCACGTCTATCATGAATCAAGTTCCAGATTTCTGACGTGAGAACTCACCTCAGGATCCAGAGTCCATTCCGAGGCCAGTGCAGGGAGAGCATAAACCCGTGGTTACTGGTTCTCCATCTCCCTGTTTCTATGCCCACAACTCTCAGTCTCTGCTCAACAGATGGCACTACATCTGTCTCTGATCTGTATTACCTACTTGCAGTCTGCCACAGGGAACTCGAGAGATTTCTCCCTGGCAGAACCTGGCAGTTTATTCTTTTCTGTTCCTACTGCCCTTTCCTTAGCCCACATTCTCATCTTCTGTAGTCTCCTCAGCCTCCAAGCTTTTCTGTCTGCAAACCCCACAAACCACTGTCAGGTCAGTTTACCCTCACGATGCCGCTGCTGCTATTTGCCTGCAGTCTTGAACTACACGCCTCTGCCTGTTCTAAGGTGTTTCAGAATTGAACTTCTGCCCCACTTACTGCACCTGCTTCCTTGGTATTCCTCAACAGAAAACCCTCTCCACAAGCCCATGGGCTGGTGCCCTTTGGACCACCCCCTTCGCCCAGTTCACTTCCTAAGCCGGTCACTTTTATTATCTGACTTAAAACTACTCTTTTCTAAACTGCAGAGGGTTTCTGTCATATTCCCTGGTACTTATTTGATCACACACAGTCAGTCTTATTACCAACTCTTTAAAAAGTGTGGTCCCAAAAGGATCATGTACTTTTCCTCCTGTATTTCCCTTTGCCTTAAGACAGGGGTGGACGGGTGGTACCTGCCGAATAATCCTAAATACATAAATTTTGGCATATATCTTCAACTTCAGTCTGCTCTCCTAAATTGATAGTTTTCCTTTTTCATTTACTTAAAAACCTAATTATTTTAAGGTCTTCTGAGAGACACTTCTAGCTAAAAGCAAATCATAAACTATTATCAACTTTCTAAAGAAAGGAATGAAGAATGACATTTGCTAAAACCGTGTCTTACTTTTATACCATTTCAGTGAAAATGGAAGTATTTCTGTTAAGCCAAAGAGTACAGGTAGTCAGCAAAGACAAAGCTCTCGCTTACACCTAACCAGAAATCATACACTGACTGAGATGCTTTTTCACTTAAGTCTTTCCGTGTGCTTGTCTTTGTTCTTACTTACCGGTAAGAAATAAGATTCTGCCCTCTTCTGGCTCCACACAAAATTTACCGACAATTTTCACCGGAGCTAAGGTTTGTTTTACTAAACACTTAAACATGCTGGGTGAATTCCGCAGGTCCGATACAGAGGCAGATTGATCATTCATTTTTCCCCCTTGCCCTTTCCAAGTTTATGGCTCTGTTTACATTTTTGATATGTTGAGTGATTTTTATCCTTTTGGTAGAAGTACAAAAACGGGATTTAAAGATCACTCAAAATGTACTTCTATGGTAGAGAGTTATCAAGTTTGTATTCACAGAAGAGAAGGTTCTAATTTTGAGGGGCGTGGTCTCTAAGGGTCAATAAGGACACTCTCTGCCGCTGACGTCATAGCGCCCGTGTGAAGGGCTGACACCTTCTTGCACGGCAGCTAACTCTGGAAGATGCCACAGAATTCACAGTTAGAAACAGGGAAAGAGTCGAATACTCCGTTTTCATCAAAAGAGGGGTTATGGAGCGCACGGGTGGCTCAGTCAGTTGGGAGACTGACTTTGTCATGGTTCATGGGTTCGAGCCTCACCTCAGATTCTGTGCTGACAGTGTGGAGCATGCTTGGGAGTCTTTCCCTCCAATTAGGTAAAATCAACATTTTTTCTTTAAGAGGGTTAAAAATGTCCCACGGGATTCAAGTTCATTGACAGAGAAATGAGAAGGCCAAAGAACCAAATGGAGAAACGAAAAGATTTTCCAGGTATGTAAGAAGCCGAATCCACAAGGCCGGACAGTTAAGTGCACATGGGGATACCTGCTTCAACCACCGCCCCCCCCAGTTGTTTTACTGCACTCTTATTATCGCCTACTTTTCTACGTATTATCCACCCTTTCTGTCTCTTAAATAGCTTTTCTACTTCCTCTAACTCTTTTATGGTCCACTCATCCCCTCCTCTCTCAAAGCTGAATTTCTTCTTGCTCTCAATTGCTTATCCTTGATCTAAAAATACTCAGGGGCACCTGGGAGGCTTGGTCAGTTGCAAGTCGGACTCTTGGAATATAGGTCATGATTCCAGGGTGGTGGGATCAAGCCCCATGTCAGGCTCGGCCTTGGGCTTGGAGCCGGAGAGTCTCTTTCTCCCTCTGCCCCTCCCCGGCTCTATCAAAAAATATATATGTATATATTCAGAGATTTTCCCACTACCACGTAAGTTTTAAATCATGTGAAGCCCTTGGTTTTTCCTTGTTTTCCTTTCAATGCCAGAGTTTTATAACCCTCTGCAATTTCACTTCTTCAAAGTTAATTATCTTTACCTGCAACACACAGGCCCTTCTTCCTCCATTCTAGACTTGCCTGTCCTCAGGACCTCGATTTCTTTATTCTCCAAAGCCCTCCTCTTCTTAGCACTACACTAGACTGTTTTTATTATGTCTCGGGGTCTTTTTAGCCTCCTTCTCTGACTCTTGCTTTTTGTCCCTGAGGCTGTAGTTCATGCCAACTCTTCTGGCTGTCCTTCCTACACACACCTTAAGCCATTCCCTATAAATATAAGGTGGTTAGTTTATTCCAGGGATTACAAATCTGTATTTCTACCCCTCTGCTCTCTTACTATATTTGCCTATTTAAAAAAAAAAAAAAAACCACATTTATTTAATTTTGAGGTGGGGAGAGTGAGAGAGTACACATCCCCAGCAGATCCGAGCTGTCAGCTCAGAGCCTGACTCAGGGGTCAAACTCATGAACTGTGGGATCATGACCTGAGCTAAAATCAAGAGTCGCACACTTAGCTGACTGAGGCAGCCAAGCACCCTGTCTGTACTTCCCATTTTCAACCTGTCAGTGCATTTCTCCACTTTGGCTTTTCATGCTGGAGTCTCAAATGTAACCTGCCTAGGACCATAATTCTCTACAACTTTCACCTCTTCAAAAAGTTCTTCCTGAAAATTCTTCACTCCTCTTAACATCCATTACGCCAATGTAATACACTGGTGAGTAATCTCTGACTTTTCTTACCAGATGAAATATGAATTCTTTAATTTTGCATCTAAGGTCCTCCCCACATATAGCCAAAAATTACCTGAATTACCAGCATTCTCTTGTCAACCCTGTTATTTTCAAACAACTAACACAATAATTAAACCCCAAGTTCTAGTCAAGCTATTACCCAAATATGCAACAGACTTTCTAACCTCTCTCATTCTCTTGAATACCTCTTCTTAGAATACCCTCCCACACACATTCACCTATTAATGTGCCCTTCAGATTTCATATCTAGTCTCCCTTCTTCATTCTACCTCATGTGCTGATTTCAGTAGAAGTGGCTTTGTCTCCCCTCTGTGTTCTAAGCATTTAGTAAGACAGACTTAGATGGTACCAGCCAGCATCGGTCATCTGCCTTTCACTTTATCTGGGTAAGTTCCCTGCCTCTTTGTGGGACTTGCCATTTGACTCTCTCTTGAATGTTTTTTAATCATTCAGACTAGCATTTAGCACAGCGCCCAGGGGCATACATCTTTGCTGGATAATGAAAAACCACTTGTGTCCATTAGCATCCTGCCAGGAAACTGGTTAGACAAGTAATGGGAAAGCCTAAATGCTAGAGAGGACAGGATAAGGCAGCCAGTGGTGGGCAGCAGCTGCCAGGCCCTACGTCTCGGGGGCAGGAGGGACCAGAAGAGGGAGTACGAGGGAACAGTTCTTCCTACCAGGAACCTGGAAATGAAACTGTTCAGCGCAGTAGGGACGGCCCAAGGCAAGCTGGAGAGAAGGGATGTCTGGTGGGAGAGGAAACCAGAAAAAAGCACACCTACTAACAGAGAAGTCAGGGAAGCACACGGACAGAGAAGAACGAACTAGCCTTCCTAACTAGCCCCTGCCAGTCTGCTGCTAGTGCCCCTCGTGGTTCCATCTGCAGTGGAAAGGGGCAAGGAAGCTGTCACTAGAGCGCTTAGCGGAAAATGATAGGCAATGGCTGACACCATTCAATCCTGTACCTTCTGAACATTACTGTCTTGTTTATGACCTGTGACATTTCTTGGGTAGGCTCTATCTTTTTAATAATACCTAAAAAACATTAATGATAAGATGCAAGAGCACATACTGTGAGACTAAACATTACAGGTTTTGGACGTTACTCATATTTTAATACCTAGAAGCAGAAGATTGTTCCCATCTGTGGAGAATCACCATATAAATAGAGGCAGGCCCTGGCCTCCAACCACAAGAAACAAAATAGGCGGACAGCCCTTCTTCTGGGCTCAGAGGAGAGGGTAGGCTTGGGATTGAAATGAGTCTCCTAGCTGGAGCACTCACTCTAAAGGGAAGTGAGTAATATGCAGACAACATTCCCAACAGCAAAAATGAGTGTTGAACACAGAAATCAGGGCACCAGGCAGTGACAGCACCAAAGGTAACCAGAAAGACGACCGTTTTGGGACAGGACAGGCCATGCTGTGCTTCCCCTGGTTCTTGCTCTTATTTTGAAAGTTGTTCTTGAGCTTTCCTGAGAGTTCTGTGGATTCCTTAATTCCTAGAGTTAGGCACTTCTGCTTTTTGGAACCAATGACTCTAACTAGTATACGCTGTAGCTGATAGAAGCTAAGAAATTCAAGTACTGACAATGTCATGTGTCTCAAATGGTATACTTACTTGGTATCAAAATACCACAGTGAAATGTCAGTATGTTTTATATTCAAATAGCACCTACTGATTACATTACCAGAATTAGTTAAACTGCCATAAATGGACATGGGTACCTTTTCCAAGTTGAGTATATTTATTTCAGACTGTAGACGGATTTCTGGTTTGTTGCTTTGCTGATCCTTGAACTGATGGAACTCTTTTTCCAACATCTTATACTTGTTTTCAGCATCATTAAGCTATATTAAAAAAAAAAAAAAGGATTACAGCTGTTTAAAGAGACTGCAAAGCTCAATGCTACAGAATTAGTCATTTTTTTCTTATTGTAAAGCTTGTTTATGGTAGAAGACTTAGAAAATCCATAAAGCATAATGAGGAAATTAAGATATCTAGTAATCTTAAAAATTTAGCAAGTCAACTAATTAACGATATACAAAAACTTTTTAAGAGTATGACATGTGTCTTAAAACTAGGATCATGAGAACACTTTTGTTAAATTTTAGTCTGCAAATGAAAGTCACTTTTAGAAATACTGTTATTATACACTTAAGATGTCAGGTGTTAAGAGACTACTGTGTACATTGGATAGACCAGCTAATGACAATGAAAATTTAAAACTTGATTTTAGAGCAGTATTTATCATTCTTACAATTTGAAATTTTAAGAATTTCATAATCCAAATACTATTACAAGTTAAAGTCATCTCAAGATGACTCGGCGCGGCCCCTTCGCTGTTGTGGCTCTGACATCGGAGGGTCCCGGAGGCGCGGCCTGGCCGTGCCCGGGACCTGGTCAGTGGCAGAGACACGAACAGGCCACAGGCTTATTCATCCCCTCCAAGAATGTTCTGATGAAAGCAGGCAACAGGTTTTCAATTTAACTAAAACAAAGACTTAGCTTGACTCAGCACTCTCTATATAAACTGCCCTAAGAACAGTTTCAAAACTACCAAAACACAACAAAAAGCCAAACAGGATATAAAAATGTTCCCTCCAAATCTGGAACTCTTTTCTTTTAGATGCAAACACAGACAAAGATGCCTTCCAGAACACTGTGACTAACAATCATGAAATAAACCCGTTTTATCTCCTTACTAAGACAGAAGACTTAATGGAATCTGAAAGGCTGAGAAAATCTGTGGGAAAAAATGGAACTTAAATTATCAATAATCAATTCTTATTTCATGCTAGTGAGCACAAATAATTCAAATTAGGGTTTATCTAGCATCTTTAGGTAATAAGGTACTCTATTACATAAAAATTCTTCCTATGACTGAAGTTTACCTCTTTGAATATCCAAACACTGATTTTTCATTTTGAATAAAAACCTTTCTCAAGCATTTCTCTCATTTTATTTCTAGTTTAAACAAAAGCTAACAGACTTAAAATATGGTATTTTTTCCTCCAGAGACATTTATCATAAATTTGTCATGATTCATCCTATCATATGATCTTATTTTTTTTGAGAGAGAGACAGTCATAGTGCAAGCAGGGGACCACATATTGAGAAGGAGACACAGAATCCAAAGCAGGCTCTAAGCTCTGAGCTATCAGCACAGAGGCTCAGGTGGGGCTTGAACCCATGAACTGTGAGATTATGACCTGAGCCAAAGGTGGATGCTTAACCAACTGAACCACCCAAGAGCCCCAGAGACATTATCATAAACAATTACTGTGCGTAAAATCAGGTAGCACAGATGTAAGCTTTAAGGCACACTACGCTCTTTTTCTTTTTCTAAATGGTCCAGAAATGATACTGATTATTTGAATTGTGTTAACTGCTTTTATATATTAGAATATAGATACTTACCTTCATCACCTTTCACTGATATATGTCTCCTTGATCTTTCTACCTGTCTAGTTAGAATTCCATGTTGAGTATAGGTCACCTGGTTCTGAATTAGTGCCCAGAATATTTTCATATGTGTGTGTGTGTGTGTGTGTGTGTGTGTGTGAGAGAGAGAATGTATACATATATATATGTATATCATGTGAAATGTTCAGTTATGGGCTTATCAATGTCAGCATCCCAGAAACTTGTGCTGCCCCCACAGCAACCTCCCTGCTCGCAGGCTAGGTTTTTCCCCAGATCTCAGATTGTTTTAGGAGGGCCTGGGGTCATTTTTCCAAAATACCAGTTCTTGCCACAAAGGTTCTTCCCCCGACAGCTGACTGTGGGAGTCTGGGACAAACGAAATGGGACGGTTTCTGAAGCCACGGGCAGCAATACAATTGTTTAGTACAAAGTCAGTCCCGAGCTTGGAGGAAGTCCCTCCCTGGAGGGCTAGGACATGGAAGAGACGCCTGCAAAGGAGCCTGAGGGGTGGAGCATGAGAGGGCAAGCAGGAGAACAGGGCTAAGGAAGGGGAGCGAAGAGTATGCACAAAGAGAAGCACAACGGAGTTGGAGCTGTCAGGACATGTGATTAAGAGGGGGAGTCAGAGCCATCAGCCACTGGTGGCTTTGCTGACAAGTGGCTGGAGCCACGGGGACGGGGTGTGGGGCGGGAGAGGCCGACAGGTGAGCGTAAGCTGAGGAGCACGGATGATTCGCTGTGAACCGGCGTTCCTAACTGAAACTGGTCCAGGGCCACGTGCACAAGGTGTTGGCCAAAAGGCAATTTATCAAGGAAAAAATGTGGCATTACCTGAAATATAGTTCAGTCTTGTGCGAATAATGAACGACAAGGGAAGGAAGATGATTGCAGCGCAGTGTTTAGCTTTGATTTAGGAAAACAAGAGCCAACTCAAAGTGTATCGCACTCGCGGTGCGATCCGTACGGTCCATAGTCCAAACCCCTCCGAACTGCTCTACCTTCTTAGCAAACTCTTTCTGGCACACAAACCCCAGGCGATGACGGCGGCTAATCCCACCTGCTGCTGCAGCCGACGTTTGTCCTCTTCCAGCTGCTTCGCCTTCAGCCTCTCTAGTTCTACTTGGTGCGCGCAGTCTTCCCGGGCCCTGCGGATGGCGTCCTGAAGTTCCTGCAGGTTCCGTTCACGTTCTGATTTCAGTTCCTTCCTTTCTCTTTGAACCTGAAAACAAGTGCATCTTTAGGAGGCCGGCTTACAGGCTCGGCTACGGTATGCTGCTCAGCATTCTATCCTCCTGTACACAGAGGTCCCCGATAGTCACAAATTTATTTTAATCTCTTTTTGCATTATTAGAGTTCATGTTGCAGCACAATGAAATTATACATTTAAAAAATTTTAATTTATTTACACTTGAGAGTGCACAAGCGTGTGAGCAGGGGAGGGGCAGAGAGGCAGGCGTAGAGAGAACCCCAAGCGGGCTCTGCACTGACAGCACTCAGGACTTGAACCCACGGTGCTAGTCCATCATCATTTAATCCTGAATTACAAAGTACAGAGCTTATTTAAATTCAATTGAAAAGGCCCTCATCACTTAAAATTCCTCTTTGAGTAAAACCCACTATATTATCTAAGGAAATATACCCAAGTTCCTTTATTTCTTCAGAAATTTCTTCGATTCTGCCTAATCACATAGAAGCTAATAGAACCTTCATATTGGAAAGAAATATATTTAAGGTCAAACATCTAAATCAACTGAGAAACTCCAGAAAAATGTAGGAGGAGAAGGTCAGAGTGAAATGCTAAGAAAAATTTTAAGAAACACGTTTTGTTAGTGAAGGGGCATACAAATTTAATGTGGAGGAAATTCTAATTATTTGAAATGACTTGTGTACTAATTGAAATAAACATTTACGGTAAAATTTATGAATACCTAACAAAAACGCTACCTAGGCATAGAATTAACAGAAGTTTCCATCCATCCTTGGGATCCACCCTTTAATGGGCAGCCAGGAGGTACACTCCCTGGTTACTGGGAATGTCGTCTGAATTCTAGGCCCCTCGGCCTGTGCTGCGTTTGCTCTCTGCTCCCGGCAGCGCAGCTATCCATCCCCCACCTCCTGGTTAATGTCCTTCCGCACACGGCCGCAGTCAGCCAAGGCTGGCCGGCCGGCTCGGAGCCATTTCAAATCCCAAACACTCTGCTATGTATTCCTCACTTTCTGACATGTCAAAGATGCTTTCCTCTGCTGAGCAGCAGTTTTCTCCACCACGCCTATAAGACAATTTCCAGGAAATGTTTTATAAAATGCATTTCATAACAGCATGTACCTCGTACATGGGTTCTGGGAAATAAAGACATATGACAGATGAACACAGTTACCTCCGACTCTGCAATGATAAGCTGCTGCTCTCGCTTTTCTAAGTCAATTAGGGTTTTTTGAAGTTTTCCTTCTAGGACAGTATATTCAGCCACCTAAAATACAATAAGAGAAATATTACCTTTTCCCCAAGTTCAAAACCCAAACAAATCCAACAATGCACACATTATAACTTCCTGAAACACAAGACCTGGGAATAGGAAAATCATGGATTATATCCACCAAGTCCAAGCAGAAATTCCTTCTAGTACTCGGAGGGCACCCATCTCGCTTCTGCTTGGGTATCTCTAGTGATGTTCAGTTTGCTGCAGAAGCTCCTTCTCCCACTGGGCAGTCAGGCTGCTAGTAAAATCTTAGGTTTAGTCGAAACGAAGCTCCTTAAAATCTGCCTTCGTCACACTCCAGTATTGCTGTGACGCCCCCTCCCGCACAGATACTCCTTCCCGGCAGCGCATCCCGATGCCAGATCGGCTCGCTGGTCATGTGCAGGTCAGTTCTCCTACGGGTTCAGGTCCGATCCTTTCCTACACCTCCAGTATCTGAGTTCATAACTGCTTCTGATGCGAGACTCCCTGCTTAGGCCCCAAGCCCAGCACCCCAATTGCAGTGGGCCTCAAATAGTTGAAGGACAGAGCAGAACTTAAGTCCCATTCAGAGTAAAACGCCTGTCAGCTTCGCCTACATAAGACGGAGGACTCCCATGGTTTTCTGTCCTTCGTTTCTAACCGATTACTTTTCCTGGGACTTCCTGAACCAACTTCTTTGTCCTCACCAACGAGTTTCCATCCTAACCTTCTCTTTCCCACAGTCAGTAAGACCTTGCTTTAATGCTCCTGCATTTTATTTCTGCCCCTTAGACACAAGGAAAAAAATCTATCTTCATATATTTGGTCTGGCGATAGCCATCGTACATCCTCTTACTCGGTTTTCTTCTCCAAGATAAACACAAGTTTCAGCTGTTATTCACAGATTAATTACAATTTCCACCTCCTCTAACATCTTGGATCTAATCTAGAGTCTAGATTCTAGATTAAGTCTTTTGAAAAAACGTGGTACCCAGATGTGATCTCACTACTTCATAGGCCCAAGGAAGTCCACTGCCGAGGATGAGGACAACATGCCTATTGAGTTAGTCTAAACCTGTACTTGCATTTCAGGATCCTAATCACAGTTTGTTCTGTCAAAGGAAATCCCCAAGGCTTTTATCTTAAACCTGGGATAACTGTTACAACGTACCTATTGTCCTAAAGACTGTTTTGACTACAGAATTTGACACTGGTCCTTGTCAAATGTGAGTTCAATGACTTAGGCCCAGCACGCCAGCAGTCATGATCCATTACGTACACATTCTGTTCAATCTACCACCCACTTTTCATTTATCTCAAAAAAATGTTGCGTGCCCTACCTCCTTAAAAAGTCTTACAGAGGTAAGTAAACAGAATGATGGGTCAGTATTCGATTGTTCTTCCTCTCACAACCCAAATACGTGGGTTCCCAGAGCTGTTTCAGGAGGTCTCTCCTCTCCTACCTGACCCCTGGGGAAGGGCTGAACTACCTGCCATCACATACAGTAGGAACTCCCGAATCCAGACTGCAGAGTCAAAACTCCCTCCAGAGATACTCTCTCTCTCTCTCTCTCTCTCTCTCACACACACACACAACACACACACACACACACACACACACACACACACACACAAACCCCTCCAGTATTCCTTATAATCTCCAACTCAAAAATGGGTAAAAACCTGAAATCATAATTAAGTAACAAATGCCTATTGAATACCTAGCAGATGTGGGTAAAATAAAGTCCTGTGAACCTATATTTGAGGGAAGGTAAACTATGAACATAGAAGTGGATATTTATCATAATCCTAAGTAAATTCTCGGATGAAAACAAGCCAGATGAGCATATAGTTAGCGCCTGGAGGCAGAAGGCGGCCTATTTAAAACACAATGATCCGAGAAGGGCTCACTCAGATTATTCTGAACAGAAAGCAGAGAGCACCTCTAACAGAAGAGTATTCTATAAATTCTGAAGGTGGCATGTCTGAGGAACCAAAGGGAGGCCAGCTTGGTGAGAGCAGACTCTGGAAACAGACTGAGATCACAAAGGAAGCTAGGAGATAGAATAAAACTCCTGTTTCTTACCAGATGATCTATGTGCAGTGAGGAGTACGAAGGTTCTAAGCAGAGGAGTACGTAATCTGACTTTTGGTTTCGAAGTCTCCCCGTTGGCAGATACGGATTTAACAAGCTACCGAGTCAGGAAAGAGGAAGGAATTCTGAGTTAAGGAGGAGCTGTAGTTATCTAGGAGAGCGATCATGACGGTTTAAATGAATCAAAGTAGTCAAGAAGGTGGCTGAAAGCGGTTCGTTTCCAGAATCCACATTCAATAGTCAAGAGAACTTGGTAACAAACTAGATGTGGAATGAAACAGAGTCAAGGGTAACTTGCCTTGTAGTATGAGGAGCTGAGGAAAAGGCATTGCTATTTATTAAGATGTGGAATCAACAAGAACAAATGCATACGAGAGGGAGACACAGAGCTTGTTTCTAGACATGTTCCCTTCGATTTTCACAAGACTAATTCAAATACCCACTTACTAGACAGACAGACCTCATATTCCTTTTTTTTTTTTTTTTTTTTTTTTTTTTTTAGTATTTATTTAGTTTGAGAGAGTGAGCACGTTAGCAGGGGGGAGAGAGGGAGAGAGAGAATCCTAAGCAGGGTCTACACTGTTTGCACAGAGCCCAAGGTGGGGCTCGAGCTCATGAACTGTGAGACCATGATCTGAGCCGAAATCAAGAGTCAGATATTTAACCGACACAGCCGCGTAGGTAACCTTCATATTTCATTTTCTAAGCAACATTATTATAAATGAGGAGATAGTCAATTCAAGATGAAATGGTAGGAGAAATTGTGTACGATGGTAACTGAAATGATAATTATCAAAATGACAACCAACCAAAAACTACTTAGGTTTACTCTTAGGAGTAACTTAACTACTTAGGAAAACTCTTCAAATGCATTTAAAAAGTAGTTCAATGATAAAGTCCTCTTGCCTTAAAAGCTAAACAACAAATTATAAAATTTAAATATTGTATAGCTCATTCAGATTCAATTACTAAAGGATACCTCAGAACTGTAAGTCCAACTTAATATGAAAGTCCCATTTAAGGAAAACTAGTAAATTGTTTAAGTATGTGTGAGGGCCTCTAGTTTTCACATTTTGGTTATTTGAACATTTTTTAAGAACAGATGCTTTGGAGGAGTCCTGTTATCTTTTTCTTTTTTTCAGATTTTTAACTCACTGGTTTCTCGAACGTTTAATGGTTGAGAATTAAGGGAGATAAAATTGGAGCAGCTATTTTAAAGTCAAAGGCCTGGGACTTCTGCTTGGTCTACTCCGACAAGACTCCCCGCCCTCCTCTACAAACACAAATGCAACGACTCACACCAAACAACCGTGTTTACTCACTGCAGAATGGGCAGCGCCGGACCATCGCCCCTGACAGCAGAGACGAACGAGGCCAGCCCTGCAGTAACGCCAGCACCTTCCAGACTAAGGCTCAGCGAAGGGGAGGTGGGTGGTGAGGAGAGGCGAGGAGAGAGGTGTGCAGAGGGTGAGCACTGGGGAGCCGCAGGGTAGTCCCCTCCAGTCTGAGGTAACCCCGGGGGGCTGGGTAATTTACCGCTGCAAAGCTCCCAGATGAGCACTCCCAGAGCGCAGTCCAGTCTGAGAACAGTGCACTTTCCTCTGGTCTGAGGGGAGAGACGGTCACTAGCTAGGCCTCCATATATACCTACTACACAGCCCACGGCTCCGGGCTCTTCTCAGGTTGCCCTGGCAAAACGAAAAAGGACCAAACTCACCCCAAATAACCTGACACACCAAGATCCAGCAATCAACAATGTAAACTTCACAGTTTCTGGCACCTAACAAAAAATTACCAGTCATTCAAAGTAATAGAAAAATGTCCTCTATAACCAGTTGAAAAAAACAATAGAAAGAGACCTCAAAATAATACAGATGTTGGAATTAGTAGGTAACATGTTGTAAATATATTCCAGATACTCAAGAATGTAAAGGAAAACATGAATATGATGAGAAGTGCTTAAAAAAAGGAAAAGGCCCAAATGAAGCTTCTAGAGATGAAAAATACACTGTATATACTGAAACATTGTGCTGAATTGGATTCATGGCAAACCAGACCCTTCAGAAGAACAGATGGTGAACCTGAAGTCACAGCAATAAAAGATATCCAAATAAAGCACTGAGAGGAAAATAAAAAGACTTAAAAAATAATTCAACATCAAGCAGTACAATACATGCACACTGGACTCTAACCAGGAGAGGAGAGAGAGACACAGGAAAAAATGTTAAGCAATAAAATCCCAAAATGTTCCAAGCTTGATGAAATCCTAGAACCAAAGAAGCTCGAAGACTCCAAGCAGGGTGAACACACACACACACACACACACACACACACACAGAATCACAAAGCCCATCAAATTCCTAATGCTGAAAACTAGTGATTAAAAAAAAAATGTTAAACCAAGAGACCAAAAGAGACCTTAAAGAGAGGGGGCCAACATAACAAGGCCAGCAGATTTTCCATGAAGAACAAAACAAGCCAAATGCAATGTAACAACTTTAAAGACTGAAACAAAAATTTTCCACCCAGAAACCTATACCCAGTGAAAATAGATTTATTTCAAAATGAGGGAGAGACAAACACTTCTTCAAACATAAACTGACAGCTCATATTGCCATCAGGTCCATACTACAAGAAATGCCATTTATGTGGTTACTAATAGAAGCTACTGCATCCAAGTTTTATTTCTTTAAAATCTAACTCTTAAAAACAAAAATGTATTTTAGGATAATTTACTTAGAAGCAAAATCTAGGATGGTATCAACACAAAGAACACACACTGGATGTATACTGTTGTCAACTTCTTACACTACAGGTGAAATGGTACAATAGCATTAGTAGTAGTCATAGTAGTCGTAGCAGCAGCAGCAGCAGCAGTGTGCTAATAAGTTAAAGCCACGTATTTTAAACCTTAAAGCAACCCTCCCCAAAAAGCGATCCAACAGAGACATTACTAATAAGTCAACAGTAAAAATAAAATGGGATCATAAGTAAATGAATCCAAAAGAAAACAGGAAAGACAAAACAAAACACAACACTAAGAAAAAGCACCCGGGGTGGCTCAATCGAGTCAGGGTCTGACTTGGGTTCAGGTCATGATCTCCCAGTTTGTGGGTTTGCACCCCGTGCTGGGCTCTTTACTGACAGCTCAGAGCCTGGAGCCTGCTTCAGATTCTGTGTCTCCCTCTCTCTTTGCCCCTCACCGACTAGTTCTCTCTCTCTCTCAAAAAATAAACATTAAAAAAAATTTTTTAACAAGAAATTATGGAAGAAATGGAAAATCAAAAGCAAAACAGATTTAAACTCAAGCATATCAAAAAAACAAGTTAAAAAACCCAAGTGTGCCTCTTACATGTAAATGGTTGATCGAAGACCTGAAAATAACTTTCAAACTATTCTAATCGGCACCCTGCTCCAGTCTCTCGGTGGAGAGGGGTAACCCGTCCTAGCCCTGGTTCTCTTCACCCACTTGTAGCCGTGTCATTAACCCTGGTGTTGAGAGTTCAATTTCAATATTTACTCCAGGATTAAATTCTTAAAAATAGCTTCTATGTTCTTGATGTTTTATTAACAGATTAAAATGTGCTATCTTCTTTTTGCATACAGAAGTACACTTTTCTGCTAGAGTATTCATTTTTTGAACAAATAATACATTTGCAGGGTTCAAAGGCAAAGAAGCACTCAACGCCTTAGGGAAAAAGGCCTTCCTCCTACTCCTGACCCACCCATTCACTTCATCCAAACCAATATACAATCACTGCACTTCGCTGCTCCACAGTTTTCTTTAATGTGTGTACAGAAGTTATTACCTTTTTCTTTACGAGTGATTCTCTCTCTCGGTCTCTTTTCTTCCATTCCTCTGCAAGAGCTTGCATATGAGCCAATTCCTTCTGCTTTAGCTACAAAGGAAGAAAAAGGAAGTCGCTGAAAGCACATCAGTATTTCAATACACACATCACCAGTTTGCATTCCCACCAGCGTGCAAAAGAGATCCCCTTCCTCCGGATCCTCGCCAACATCTGCTGCTGCCTGACTTGTTGACTTTAGCCACTCTGACGGGTGTGAAATGGTATCTCAGTGTGGTTTTGGTTTGTACTTCCCTGATGATGAGTGATGTTGAGCATCTCTTCATGTATTTGTTAGCTATCTGGATGTCTTCTTTGGAGAAGTGCCTGTTCATGTCTTTAGCCCATTTCGTCACTGGGTTGTTTTTTGAGTGTTGAGTTTGTTAAGTTCTTTATAGATTTTAGATACCAACACTTTATCTGATATGTCATTTGCAAATACACAAATTACTTGTTCTCTGATAAATAATTAACACTGATTGCCAAGATGTTTCCTTCAGGCATCCTCTTTTATTCTTAAAACAAACCAAAGAGAAGGCCTGAAACAAGGGATACCCACGTGAGTAGAAGACTGAAGTGATGACCCCTTTTCTCTCTCCTTATGTAGAGAGAGATGGTTCCAGGCTCCACGAGGACATGGTAAATGAGGGCCTGACATTAAAAAGAAATGTTCACGTTTTCAACCACTGATTTCTAACCTTCAGCCCTAAATTTGCCCCAAAGTCATAGAGAAAGTTTAGGGGAGTTCTTCTGCATGGCTTCTGCCCAACTATCACTTATCGAGTTATTTTTTTATCCTGTTTTTCTTTAAGACTAAAGTATTCTTGCTATTAAAAGGGAACTAGATAGGGTACCCACGAAATAGAGAGGGAAAAAAGCCTACTATGGAGCAGAAAAAATATTTTTAAGTAGACCAAAAAAAAAAAAGTTTCAAAGCAACATTTAAAAAGTTACCTGATTCTCAAAAATGTCTTCTTGCATCTCTTTCCACATTTCTAGCTCTAGTGCGGCTTTGTATTCTAAGGTTTCCCGAGGCTCTGTCTGGATTTCTGAAGGACAAGGTGCTGGAGGAAGGGAGGATGGCTTCTGCTGCACAGCGGATAAACCCTAAGACAGGAGTGCACACGTATTGGAACAAACACACTCACACACGTATTGCATTAGAGCCACTACAGTCCTGTTTTGCATTCAGTGTTCCTTACCTGAGATGAATCCGATACAAGAATCTCACGCATTTTTACTAGGCCATAGTCTTCCAGAGTTACTGTGTACGAGAGATCCATTATCCTGTTGTTTGACCTACAAATCAATTCAGAAATACCTTCAAATTCATGGAAATACCATTTTATTTTTTCTTTTATTTCCCCAATGTTAGAGCACTGAGTAGGTCACATTCCTTGTGCCTGACGCTCACTACTCAAAACTCCAGCCCTCCCATATGTGCACCTTGCCTGATCACAGAACTCTTAAGTATAGACCTGTGTTTACTAGAAGAAGACCTACATCAGCTCTAGGTTATTTGGGGCAATTTAAAATCCTACTGCCCAAAGGGGATTACTGCTAAACTTTCATTTACTTTCTCTCTTCTGTTTTACGTCCGTGCAGATACATAGATACTCTTGCCCCTTTTTCTCTATTTATATCTGGGGCATTTTCTCAAGTCATCAACATCCATTCAAAAATGTTTAAGTTTTAATGCCTGTAAAATATACTAATAAATTTACAGAGTAAAATTAAGAAAAAAAAAGAATTTCCCTACTGTTTATTATATACAGATTATTCTGAATTCTTAATCTGCTTCCCCCACCCCACCCGAAGATGAAGCACTTGTACATAAATCTTTTACTGGATGGCAGCATTACCTCAGGATAATTCCTGAAAATATGATAATTGTATGTTATTTTTATCATAATGAGCAGGTCTCTGTCTCAAAGAACTGCACATAGCATTTACCAAAACAGAGGAAAATGCCACCTTGGCTACAAGAAACGTGGCTTTGTCTAAATCAAATCTCTTCCAGAAATCCTTGGTCAAGCAAAAACTCCAGTGAATGGAGCCCCACACAAATAAACTCTTAATAATCAATTTTTACATTTTCTTCTAATCTCACAACTTTTAGAAGAAATGAAGAAAACGCAACAAAGCACTAAGTCTCCTAAAATTTCTCTGTTTACAGAGCAGGGCAACAAATGTTAGTATTCATAACCAACAGATGTAAAATAACTAATAATGATTTAACTATTTTCACGATGTACTACTTAATGTGACTGAAGAATGGGATTTTTGGAAGAAAATTCAGTCCACCAGAAGAGGTGCTTCTCTAAAACACCTCTCGGTAGATCCTCCAAGTGAATAGAAGTTGTACTAATTCTTTACTCTCTTAGAAAGGACTATGCATGGGGAAGAGCAAGGGAAGGAATTTAAATACCACTTCTAGATCCCCAGCTTTTTACTGAGCCTGATTTCCTTGTACATTCTAATTATGCCTCAAAAACCAAGGCATGTGATGTGTAATTTCAAAGTATATTTAAATTTCTACTGCTAAATTTAAAAAGATATATTTAAAATAAATGTATTTAGTGTAAGAGACGTGAACTTCAGTTTTCCACGGTGGCAACAGATTCCAGGGCAGAGAAACAATACTCGGTGTGTTAAAGGGCCCAATATTTGGCCAAACATTGATCGCTTCTCAGCCTTTTGGCTAAGATCAAGTGTAAAGGGCCAAACATTTGTAACATTCTCAGAAAATGGATTTGAAGCAACCGTTAAAATATTTTCAAGTACAAAGAGTAATTCCCAAAGCAAAATATTGTAAAAATACATTATAAATCTGACCCTGAATTACTAAACAACAATGAAAAAACATAGCTGGAAGTTAAAATTGTCAGGCTTAACAGAGGGGAGGGAAACAGTGAAGATGCTACGTGTTACGAGTATCACAGGGCACGACGGTATCAGAAAGGTGAACAATGCAAAGAAGCAAATGAGAACGCAGCCCCCAGAGGCCAAAGAAGATCGATCGCTACAGAGACGCAGGGAAGGATAGGGGAGTACGCAGCTAATGAGCACAAGCAGCAGGCCAAGGTCAAGTTTGGGAAGTCCATTACCCCTGTGCTGCTACAAAAGGCACACTTTCACTGTAAGTTTGACGCCAACATTGTTCACCACTGGACCCTAAAAAGCGAGTTTTTTCTGAAGACAAGACGTTAGAAAGCTGGATTCTGGCAATTCCCAGGAGGAGATCTTTACTCATTTTGTCCTTGTGCCATAATTCAACCAGCAGTGGAATCCTAAGGAAGAGAGAACACGTGTTCATGTCTTACCATTTCTGAACCAAGTCGGTAATAGGTCTTCGAGTTCCCTAACCAGTCAAGAACGGTTCCGTTCACCTGGGTCGGAAAGGCTCCGTCCCGGGTAACAGGACGTCAGTCTCTACCCTCTATGTGGGCGATAAAGGAAGCCCATGAGACGCTATTTTGATCCCCTTCCTTCTTCCTTTTAAAATAATATACACATTTGAATTGTGCTACTCAGAGTAAAAAGACATTTCAGACCTCCTTTTTCTTCACAAATCCACTTCAGATAGGTGGATTAATACCTTCATTTTATATAGATGAGAAAACACAAAAAGCAACCAATACACTACAGTCCACTGCTGAATCGGTAATAGAAACTAAGTGGCCTCTTCTGACTTATCTTCACATATTATGAAAAAAAGTATGTTTCATATGTTTCAAATCTCCTTCCGTACTCAAAGATGGTATTTAATACAGTTCTCACCTCCAAATTCAGACAAATAAGATACAAAAATAGGCAAAGATTTTATATCTTAACCATAACCTCATAAAACTACATCAGAAGCATATAGGTCACAGACACTGATTACATTAATAATTAATGACTGATACATGTGTTTCCAAGTTCTCAAATGCATTACTGCTGTGCGTCTAGACCCCTACAAATTCTTCTTCTTAATAACAAGATATACATTTTCAAGAGTGACTTCGTATCAAACACACCATACCTACGTTACCTTAAGAAGGTATCCTGCAGCTGATGAGGCAGAGTTGCAAAATCAAACGCACAGTAAGACTGTGGAAGAAACACTTCCATGTTTTTCCGAACTTCTACAGGAGGTTTAGTCATAATAGGAGCTGCACTACCAAAGAATGGATAGGAGTACCTGGAATTTCAGGAAAAAAAAAATTCCTATGATGCAGATTACAGATGAGACTTACAGGTTTGTTTTTGTATTGTTTTTTAAGGATAAAACAAACATAATGAACCAAAAGAAGTTGTACAACCAGTAAATGGTACAAATACATGATGGTTCTAGTCCTGTCATCAGCTTTAAGATTTTGCAAATATTATCAGCAATTCGACAGAAAATGCAATCCTGTGTATGTAGCAGCAGCTCCCAAAGTTATTTGTAAGTACTGTTAGAATGAACTGGGCAAGAAGTCTGGTCTTCTGAAGGCAGTAGCACCAAATAAGGAAGAGACAGTCAATTCTGATCCACTCCAAATCACTCTAAAATTTAGGTGACAGTGATGCCACTAAACCAAAATCGAGCTGCCCCTTGTCCAGGAGTCCCCTGGGGGCATGGCACCCGTGCTTTCCATCTCCACTCACCCAGCAACAGATAAGCAGATTTGAGCACAGAGTAAATGTTCAGGAAACACCTGCTGAATTTAATTTCTAAACTTATTTTATTCACTAATGTCTTGGGACACTTGGGTGGCTCAGTCGGTTAAGCGTCTGGCTGTTGACTCCGGCTCAGGTCACAATCTCATCGTGGGAATGAGGCCCGCATCAGGCTCTGTGCTGACAGTGCCGAGCCTGCTTACATTCTCTCTCTCCCTCTCTCTCGGCCCCTCCCCTGCTCATACTCTGTCTCTCTCTCAAGATAAATAAAGAAAAAAGAAAAAAATGTTTTAATAATGTCTTGATTTTTATGGGCTGAAACCCCTACTCCCAGAGAGCGCACCCTTGGTATTCTGTCTTTGAGAATCAGGGATGGAGGCAGATGATTCAGTGAGTTAACCTGGGCACCCGGGTGGCTCAGTCGGTTAAGCATCTGACTTTGGCTCAGGTCATGACCTTGCAGTCCGTGTTTTCGTGCCCCGCATCCGGCTCTGTGCTGACAGCTCAGAGCTTGGAGCCTGCTTCGGATTCTGGGTCTCCCTCAGTCTCTGCCCCTCGCCCACTCAAGCTCTGTCTCAAAAATAAATTAAACATTAAAAAAAATTTTTTTTTAATTAGTTAACAAGACCACTTCTTCCTTTTGTCACAGAAACCACACGATTAAATGGGGACATGTCAGGGGTGCCTGGGTGGCTGTGGGTTAAGCGTCCAGCTTCGGCTCAGGTCATGATCTCGGTTCGGGCCCCACGTCAGGCTCTGTGCTGACAGCTCAGAGCCTGGAGCCTGTTTCAGATTCTGTGTCTCCCTCTCTCTCTGACCCTCCCCTGTTCACGTGCTCACTCGCTCTCTCTCTCAAAAATAAATAAAAAACATTAAAAAAAATTTTTAATAAAAAAATAAATGGGACCATATCTGACTCCTGCTGAACTTCCTTTGTATTTAAAGCCAAATAGAAAGACAACTTAAGGCTCACTCCCATTTCATCTTGTATCTCGTTATTCGTTATAAAAACCAGAACTGAAGGCCTAGCAGTGAAAACTGCTTTTCTTACCAGAAGCCTGCACATCCACTCCATTCCTGCATGATGACACGTGCAATGACATCAGCTCATCTCACAAATCCCTTTCCACAGTTGCCAACCACAGTTTCATCCCAGTGAGAGCAGGATAACAGAAAATGTATCAAATATAAAGTTAAATGGCCAGTGCTTTTTAAAATGCCACAAAATGACTCAAAGACGAACCAGCACCCTTAGCATCAGGTGAATTCCAGGCGGAACGTTAAGGAGATCACGACTGTTTCCTCGGTTTAGAGTATTTTCCCCCTTTTCTTTGCCAAGTGAACTTCTAGACTTCTCATATGTTGACTTATTTCTCAATCTGTCTTGTTCACGATGTTGAGCTCTTTGCTTATGTGGCCCATAAACTCCTAATTCCTGGCACACTGCTGGCATGTGGGCACCTAACGATTAAACAAATGGCCCGTGGGACAAGACGGAACCACAAAGCTAGGATGAGTGCCTGCTCAGGGGGCTAGTACAAGGCTTCCCCCTCACAGCTTCTAATTTTACCTCCACATTTCTATGCTTCTAACCAACCTCATTTCTAGGTACCCTAAGATCATATTCTCTAGCAGCAGCAGAGAAGAGATCTCAGTTAAAAAAGTAAAAGGAGAGGGACGCCCGTGTGGCTCAGTCGGTTGAGTTTCTGATTCTTGATTTCAGCTCAGGTCATGATCCCAGGGTCATGGGATCGAGCCCTTTGTTGGGATCCATGCAGAGCATGGAACCTGCTTTAAATGCACTCTCTCTCTCTCTCTCTCTCTCTTGCCCTCTGCCCCTCTCCCCTGCTTGTGCCCTCTCTAAATAAATTAAAATAAATAAAATTAATTCATTAAAAGTAAAGGCAGAAAGACAGAAAGCATAGATATAATAGTAAAGAGTAATAATTCTTTTTCTAAAAATAATTTAGAGATGTTCTATAAACCCTTTGAGAAAAGCTCTCTAAGAGAAAAGCTTTTTCTGTCCTTCAACTTTCAAATGACATTTTAATAAGGATCCTCAGCCTCTGAGAGGAGGTAAAAAGTACAATGTAAGCTGTGATGGAAACACTGCCATTCTGTGAATTCACGGACACTGGTCACACTCAGTGCCGGGTCCCTCTGATTCTATCCATTATTTGCAAGCAAGCTGAGAGCACTCTGGATAGAGCTTGAGAGCAATCTAAGAAATGAAAGAGTGGATCCAAGTGTGAGTGAGCTTACGCATGAAAGGCAGGTATGCCTCACATCCCAGCAGGAAGCAGCGTGTCGCTGAGGACATTCCTGGGAACCGCAGTCCGAGAAAGATTTTTGCCATTTTAATCTCACAAAGAGCACTAACTTTGTTAGGAATGCTAGTGCTTGCTCCAAGGAAACTTCTAAGGAACAACTAACCACTCCCAGCTAAAACACATTATTATATTACATTTAACAACATTTCAAACGAAAGGCTTATGAAAATGTATTATTGTTAAAAACAGGCTAATGAGCAAAGGCATTTAACTGACTGAAATATGTTAAGTATTTCAATGCTTTATTTGGGACAAGGTAGACACATGCCATGAGCAGTCCAGTAAGGATGGTTCTCATTATCAAGGGTAGGTAGTAGAGATATCACCTCTCATTATAATAGTTTCATAGAAAAATCAGATACTACACTTCCCTTAATTTTGCCCTGTGACACCTTTTCTATAAACGCATTTTAAAACTTTTTTTTTATGTTTATCCATTTCTGAGAGAGAAACAGAACACAAGAAGGGGAGGGGCAGAGAGAGAGGGAGACACAGAATCCGAAGCAGGCTCCAGGCTCCAAGCCTGATGCGGGGCTCAAACCCATGAACCGTGAGATCATGACCTGAGCTGAAGCTGGACGCTCAACCCACGGAGCCACCCAGGTGACCTGAAACAATGCAAGAAGCACTCTCTTTGAAGAGGAGCATTAATAAATTATCATCGATGCCTACAATGATTACCATGTCTCATACCGCCAATGCCACCCTGGTGTAAATTCAGTCACAAGGACAGAGCCTTGCAGGCTTTTTCGGGTTTGACAAACACTCTAACTTCTCCAGTGATCTGTCTCCCTCTGAAACCGCCCAATAGAGCAAAGGCACTGCTCTTCAGAAAATGCTTCGAAATGAAATCGGATCGCACCTTAATATACAGTTGACCGGAAAGCCAACGTCCAAGTCACGGATGCTCCTTAAGTCTATTGAGAAGCAAAAATGATGTGACGTCGCTGGCACAGCAACCTTCTGTCCTGAGGTGGTTTCTGAGGCAGCGGCTGTGGTCACTGGCTGGGCCACTGAGACAGGGACAGAAGAACCAGCAGCTACAATGAGCAGAAAAATGTAAAAGAAAAAAAACCCCATTTGGTAACACTTCCTCTTCAGTTATCTCCCTCACTTAATGATACCAGCTCATTTCCCTTCAAGCAAGGAATTCGATCATTTGGTTTCAGATTTGTAAAAGGAGGCAAAGGAACTTCTTAACGGGACCTGCCCCCAAATTACGTAGGCGTGCGTTCCCATTTCAGAACTGTGGAACCACGGCCTTCCTCTCACTGACCGCATGCCAGAAAAGCACTCGCTACCGCTGCAGTAACATGTGACAGCAGCCTGGAAGGCGCCAACTTATTTCCAAGGCGCAGCTCAACTTCAACTTCGTATTCGAAGGGCTGGTAGGACAGACTCACTGCAGGGATCATTCCATCATTTTTGAAGATGTTAGCAATTCTGGCTATGGTAGGCACGTAGGGCATAGTCTAACAAGAGAGTTCTAGTCCAATCCCATTACAGATCAGAGATGTGTAGCGAGTGGCCCAAGTCCTACAGCTATTCAGTGACCCAGGGATCACTTGCACCTTAACTTGTGACTCCTAATCGAACACTGTTCTAATTACTTACACTACAAAATGTAACTACAGGTCCTGGCGCAGTGGATAGAAAAACTTACACAACCAGGTAAAACCATCCTCAGGCTCTCCCTTGACTTTAGGATCAAAAATGAGTATAATGAGTTTATTACCACAGGCAGTTAGTAGCTCTTCTCTCTAAAATTCCAAAGTATTCAAGATATTCAAATGTTTACTAGTTAAAGATATGTTTGAAATAACTATTTTCTACCATTTCTTCTCAATAAGCTGCTGTGTCTAAAGTAACAGTAATTGAAAAATTCCTGCCTGTTAGCCAATTTTATAATCAAGTTACAGACTCCGTTTCCACTCGATTCAATTTAAACTGAATTTTTACATCACCATGCATTACTGGCTCTTAATATACCTACAAACCATGAGAACTCTGTTCATCGTGAACTAGAGGGCTACAAAGTGGACGCCTGGACAGCGCGTCAGGACAGCTCACCCTTCACGTTCGGTTTTGTGTCCCTGTCATACTGCAAGCTCTCCACTTCCCTCTCCGTTGCATCATCTTTGGTTGGAGGCGACTGGTTGGGGGGTGGAACAGGGGACACGCTCGGTGACTTTGGCCCAGCAAGCATCTTCTCTTTTACAGGAGTTAAAACTTGCTTCTTGGATTGCCATGGCTCCTGTTCCTTCTGGGTCTTTAATTCAATTAAAGACTAAAAACAATTTTTAGATAAACTATGATTTACAAAGCACTTTCCTTCATAAAATTAAGAATAGCAACAACAACAAAAAAAAAGACGCCTTTTTTTTTTTTTTTAAATTGTAAGCATCCCCTCCCAGTTTGGGTAATCCTAGTCTTTTTTTCTTCATCATTTGCAAATTTCATGTAGCATCTAGGACCAGGAAAAGGAAGATGAACAGGAAGGAAACAGGATATTGAGAGCTAAGTACCAAAACGCATCCAAATTGGTAAGAAGGTATATTTGATGTACGAAGTTGGGGACAGGTGCCCCTGGGAAAGGTTATTGTAACCAACGCACTAAGCACAATGAAGGCCTATGTTAACACAAAACCTAATCAGGTCTCGTATGATTTTCTTCCTTTCCTTCGTTCCACTTCCTTCTAAAAATAATGTGTATTTATTTTTTAATACATGTATATATTCAGACTGTCACGTCAGTCTTTCAATCTTCAATCTGTAATGCACACAGAGGCCAGTTCTGCAGAAGAACAGTACACGGAGGGTGATTCTGGGACTATATACTTACAAAGACCATAAAGCATGAATGAACCAAGAACCAAGAACACCATGAAGTGACGGGGCAGGGGGAGGATTCCTACCACGGGAGAAAATGATATGCAAAGGCTCTTGTATCACTTAGAAACTACAGCCGGGGCAGCCAAAGTACTTTCCAGAAAGAACATGCCTATAATGGAGGCCACTAATTAAGACTCATAAATACCTGCTTACGCTAGGTAGCTCTTTTGAAATTCAACTTTTATGGGTAGTCACGAGTGACAGCGGAGAAGCCGGAGGGAGAGATGCAGGGTAACTACTTGCCTGGGCATCTACACCTTCTCTCTGTAGAGCCACAGACACTCCCACAGTGGGGGCCAGCTCCAGAGGGATGGGCGCAAGCTTTTGCTTGGCTCGGTTCGGAGGGTCGAGAATAAAAGCACCCTCCACTGTGACCGGACGCTGGTTGATTTCCGTACTCCCCTTCCTCAGGAGACCAGTTAAGGGCACTTCAGTACTCCCAAGTGACTGGTCTCCGCAGCAAAGATGGATCTGACGGGAAGAAGAAATGGAAAGAGGGCTTCACAGTCTCTCCTTTTTCGCTTAGGAGAAACATCAACTTTAACAAAAAGTTATAACATGATCCAAAGAAGGGAAGTGTAATGCAGGTTATATTACTGACCTGTAGTGACTGAGCCAAAGATTCTCACACAGGATTGTTGAAACTACTGATAAGGCATAAGCTTTCCTAAGAACTCAATAATAAAGGTAGTCTTCTTCATTTTCCCTTCCAGTACTGGTATAGTTCTTTCAGGAACTATGCTTACTTTAATAGCTTACTATGTTGTTTTTACATAAGCAGATATATCAGGAATACATGAATGTAAGTAGACAAATACCTCGAGCATTTTTTTCTATTTCCATTACAACGTTAATCTAAATAGTTGTAAAAAACAAATAAGTAAGTTAGTATCTCCAGCCCTATTTGGAAACTAAAGACCCTGAAATAATTTTATTTGCCCACAAAACATCTTTAGTGTTTCTTTCTCTTTTCTTTTCAGATTTTATATATAAACAGTGCTTAACACTACAAGGTAAAACAGATCACCTCTCAGGTGGAATGTACTGTTTCTCAGTGATGGCTAATGAAAACTTCAACATTACCGCCTTTCCAAACTACGAATCACCTACACACTGCGGTGTAGACTCGGTTACCTTCCTCCACGGGCCTTCCGATGCAGTCAACAGTCACAGCACAAAACGATTTTTAGTTCTAATGTCAGCCATGACCTGTCATTTACTCTTAATGTTAGTAGGTGTGATGGTGTTAATGGGCTGGAGAGAAAGGATGTTTTTTAGGACTTAAAGGTCTAGGAGAACTAAATTAAGAAAGCAATCAATACTTTGGTGAAGACTGGTACTTTGGATACGGAACACATCTCTGGGCGCTTAGGAGGCTGAAATCCCTATGAAAAGATGAAACGCAGGAACGGAGCAGCTCGTCATTTTATACAGCACTCAGCCCCTGAGTGCCCTGAGTTTAGCAGGACCACCTCCAAGATGCAGCTCTCCTACAGTTTCTGAAAGGCTCTTCCCACCGCCTACCCAAACTGTAAGCAAAATCTAATGACTGATCACTTTTTAA
Organism: Suricata suricatta; assembly: GCF_006229205.1. Taxonomy (NCBI): domain Eukaryota; kingdom Metazoa; phylum Chordata; class Mammalia; order Carnivora; family Herpestidae; genus Suricata; species Suricata suricatta. Next base: position 16,308,997 of record NC_043705.1, read on the forward strand.
AAAATGACTACCTAATCCTTTATTACACTACCCCATTTCAGTCTGATTAAGAGCAATTATAATATAACAAAGAACAGTAATTTTCACAGAGTAAGGTTCACTTTTAAAAAGAGTCCAACAGCACCTTACTTGACAAAATTTCTCAATTCAAGAGCAAGTTTTGGAAAGCTGGGTTATTTCTTAGCTAATTTTTTTTAAAACATTTATTCATTTTTGAGAGAGAGAGCCAGAACACGGGCAGGGGAGGGGCACAGAGAGAAAGGGAAACACAGGATCCAAAGCAGGCTCCACAGGCGCTGTCAGCACAGAGCCTGATGCAGCGTTTGAACCCATGATCATTACCTGAGCCGGTTAGACGCTTAGCTGACTAAGTGACCAGGTGCCCCTTTCTTAGCATTTAACAGCAATAAGGTATATAAATCGTGAAATCTAGAGCATGATCTGTGTACGTGTATGGCTCCTAACCCCACAAATTAATGACGAAATCTTCTCAGCCCACAACTTTAGACTCTACGTACATTTTCTCTTACACAGCCTGTCAACTGATAGACCTCTTTTCATAATAACTGGATAAAGGAGTGTATCCCAGGGCGCCTGGGCGGCTCAGTCAGTTAAGCATCCGCCTTCAGCTCAGGTCATGATCTCACGGTTCGTGGGCTCGAGCCCCATGTTGGGCTCTGTACGGATAGCTAGCTCAGAGCCTGGAGCCTGTCTTCCAATTCTGTATCTCCCCCTCTCTCTCTCTCTCTCTGCTCCTCCCCTGATCACACTGTCTCTCTCTCTCAAAAAATAAATAAATGTTAAAAACAAATTAAAAAAAAAAGTGTATCCCCTAAAATTCATCTCAAGTGAAAAACACAGTTTTTGCCACATGTACCTGTAGTTTAGACTGAAGTGCCAGGTAAACACGAAGAATTTCTAGGCTGCTGCGTATTCGGACAGATGCTCTCTCTGGCTCAAAGTTTGGGTTGATCAGATCATTGAAGGGTTCATTTGTAACATCATTTCCCAGCAAAGAGTAGTAGAAGAAAAACTCAGGCTGTCTTTCTGGAAGTTTCATGGTACATGGAATTAACTAAACATTTAAGGGGAGGAAAAAAAGAAAGTATTCATTTATAAACCACTATACATGCTTATGAATGTCTAATGAACTCTGAAATATTTGCTAAAATGTTGATTTGTTATTTCAAAGTCTTAAAATCACTCAAAACTTCTAAATCTCTGAAAAATGATTAGTTTAATTTTTCAAGGTTTATTTTAGGAAAGCTCATAAACTAAAATATGTTTTAGCCATTTCTTTTGTCTTAAAGTTTACTCTTCAACTGATCCACGAACAAGTACGTAGAAGTTCTTTTAGAAGAAAGTGATCAAGTACTTTAAACTGAGCCTTCTTTGCTTCCAAATACCTTATTTCATCTTATTCTTAGTCTGCCATTCTCTTCATACGTAAGAGGAGCATTTAAACAACATTCATGCAGGCTATTTAATGTAACACCTTAGTGCAGGTCTTTGAGAAAAAAGCTTTCTAGCCGCTCTGCCAAAATTGGAAAACCTAGGAAAGACAACAGTTCCAACAGGATATTTCCCGTAATAAGAACATTACTTCTCAAAGCTGGCAGTTTCACAGACACCTATGGCGAAGATGATGATTCTTGTCCCACAAAATACAAAATATCTAACAGACCCCAAGTGTTCACAAGCACGTTGTTAAAAATAACAACTGTTGTATTCATTAGTAGAAGATGGCTTAAATATATTGTAGTTATCATACAATATGGCTACTAAATAATTATATACTGATCTGGAAGTTATCTAAGACATACTCTTTGGCCAAGAAAAGCTACATGACAGTTTGCATGGGTCATGAAAATAAAATTAACCACTGGGAATATAACGGCTCTGTATTTAGTATATAGCAAATATTCAATAATTTGTGTACAGTAACATAGTAAATACTCAGTAGCGATTTATTGTTTCAGATAGAGGACATTTTTAAACATCAAGTAAATGTTTACTTTAATCCCAGACATTAAGGTATCTGAGAAAAAATGTATTTGAGTAGATTTTAATCATGTAGACTTATCCATAGGGAAGCAGCACTTCTATACCTACAGTTGCTCAGAGCAAATTAGGGACTAAGCCCCCAGTCCTGGCTCCGTCCATGGCTTACTATTAAGGTCCTGACAAACTGCTCTTCACTCTGGACCTCCACTTCTTTTAGGGTCAATAAAAGGATTACAAGAGAAAAAATAGATTCTACTGGACACCACCACTACCCAGCAGAGTCAGCTATTATGTGAATGAGAAAATGTCTGAAGAAGAAAATACAGTACCTTCCACCAGAGATTATTTCTCAGTTCAATTAGAAGAGACTTTTTTTCCCCCTTTGGTTTCTTCCATAATCAGAAAGCAATAAAAATTTTAAGAAGATGGTCCTGAGGGTATTACAAGGGTGGTCCCTCTTGCCTTGGGCAATGTGTGCCCTTCTATTGTCCCAAACCTGCATCCTTACAAAACAAAAAAAAACTAAAAAACATAAAAGAAAAGCAAAAAAAGAATAAAAATAATAAAACATTAAAAAAAGTAAAAAGAAAAAAAAAAGATGGTCCTTGGATGTTTCATTCATTTTAAGTAATTCCACTAAGAGAAAAGATTCTTTTAAACATCCTTTATCATCCTTGTTTTTTAACCCTCAACTTTCAGCATCTAAGAAAAGGAGGAACACATCATCACTGCCTGGTCGCTGCTCCAAACAAACCCCTCCATTCTCCCACGTGACAGCGTCATATTCTAGGTCACTGGTGTGCGTCTGAGAAGGCATTTTTCATGAGTTTGCTTGTTGTCAAATGCTTTCTCAGGCCATCTTTCACTACCTTAAAAAGACTAAATGGCTAATTTATAAAATGTTTGGCCTGGGACACCTGGGTAGTTCATTCCAATTTTTTTTTTAAGTTTTTAATGTTTATTTTTGTGAGAGAGACAGACAGAGCATGGGAGGGACAGAGAGAGAGGGAGACAAAGAATCTGAAACAAGCTCCAGGCTCTGAGCTGTCAGCACCAAGACTGACGCGGGGCTCGAACCCACAAACCATGAGATCGTGATCTGAGCCAAAATCGGGCGCTCAATCAACTGACCCACCCAGGCGCCCCAATCCAATTCTTGATTTCTTCTCAAGTCCATCTCACACCTTATGGAGTTGAGCCTCACATCAGAGATTCTCTCTCCTCCCTCTGCCCCTGCCCTGCTCATGCTCTCAATAAAAATAAAGAAACTTAAAAAAACAAACCAAAAACCACCCTTGACTTGTCTTTAAAACATCAAAAAACCAAACAAAAATTTTCAACAGTATCAAAAGATGAATATACAATGGAACTTTTTTATGTTTTTCCTTTATTGTAAAATACACAGCAGAAAATCTATCACTGTAAGCACGGGAACGTGTACACCTCAGTAAGAGCGTACATTCACCACATCGTGTATGTGCCCACATCCAGGGTCACCACAGCTGGCTCCAAGAGGCTTTCACCATCCCCAAGACCAACACCGGAACCATGAAGCTCTCACTCCCCATTTCCCGCTTCCTCCAGCCCCAGGAAACCGCAAATGTGCTTTCTGTCTCTATGATTCACCTAGTGCAGGTCCACATGAACGCTGTCACACATGAGGCGACCTTGCGTGGCTGGCTCCTTTCACTCAGCAGGTTTTCAACGTCCGTCCACAGTGCAGCCCGCGACATCATCCTTGAGTAACAGCCCACCGTACGCACAGACACTTGGCTTGTCCGTTCGTCCGCTGACAGGCATGTGGGCTGTTTCCACCTCTGAGACGCTAGGGATGCCGCCATGAACAGTCCCGGACACGTTTTTGCCTGAACACCTGCTCTAAATTCTTTTGATACACACCTAGCAGTAAAACTCCCGAGCTCCATGGAAATTCTGTTTATGGTTTCTGAGGAACCCACTTTGGCTTAATTTTTAGCAGAGAGAGCCAACAGCCAGTTATCATTCTGGTTTTTGAGGTTTTCACAGAACTCAAGTGAGTGACTCACCTTCCCTCTAACCAGAACGGCATATGAGGGTGGAACCACCCATCCGTAGGACTTTATGCAGAGAAGTTAAGAGAGAGATGGAGAAAGGCACAAACACCAAACTGGGTGTGACAAAATTATACATACTTCCTGAGAAAAATCTTTACCTGGCAGTCTTGCATGCTGTGTCAATCTGTGGTCGCTAACTCCTACTTCACTTGTCAATGTGGCCCTGTGGGAACTTTGTACTTCTAAGAAAGCTAATGGTATGGTAAAAATGTTAAGTCTTAAGCCATAGTCTCTAATTTCGCAAACAGTAATTTACTTCAGCTGCTATTCATCAACATAATGCCAAGAAAACTGGGCTTGACGCTGAGAAGGACACTGGAGCCCCGGCTCACGTTGTGCTGAGCCGTTCCGGGAAGAGGCGCTGCGGGCGTGGGTCCTCAGTCCCCCACTTCCTGCCCAGGCACTGACATCGCAAAGCCCTGCCCACCCTCACGCAGGCCACTTCCCGGGGCTGCTCAGACAGCTGGTGACCTAGAGGGATGAGGCTAAGTGTCTTCCTGCCAAGACCAGGCTGCTCACGATGGAAGTGTTGTGTGTTCCTCAACTGTGATGGAAACCCACTCTGTGGAGAGCGGCTACCTGGCCCCTCAGTGTCACCCCTGGGGACCCAGTGTAAGGAGGACTGCAGGCGAAATGCAGAGGTCCATGTCTGCTGTGCAGAGAGCAATACGGTCCTCTGTCTCCGACCCAGGAACCTTCCGTCATCTGGCAACATCCAAGAGTTGTAACTGGCTGATCCATTAGTTTGTAAACAAAGTGACATCTAATCCCAGACCTGATGCCCAATAATGTATGACTGAGACCAAGTGTTCCCAACACTGAACATTTCTCCAAAGCGAATTTTTCAATACTTAAAAAACAAAAACTCCTTTGAGAGCGGTCCTTACAATGCCACCCGGTAAAACAGCACACTGTTTACTGATGGGCTTTCTTCTAAGTCCCTAGATTTATTCTCTTCCTGCCGACATCCTTCAAATTTTCTCTTAAAGTAGAAATATTTTCTGATATGAAGGGAAACAGGTTTCTACCATTTTTATAAGTTAAAAAACGGTCCCACTTGCAAATCTTTGTTAGACCTAAAAGGCAAAAGTTTAAAAAAAAAAAAATCAATGGTGTCGGCTCTTTGTGACTCACTCATCAGAGGAAAAGTCTCACCTGCTCCAGCTGGGTGGCAAACGCAATGGTCACGGACATAACGAAGGAGTCTGTGCAATGCTCGGCTGGTCCGATCTGATGGTAGCCTCCCTCTTCATTCAGCACTGCCACAATGTCCTTGGGGTCAAGGCCAGACAAGCTGGTGGGTACTTCAAGGGGAAAAACAGAGGTAAACTACCTTATAGTTTGCCATAAACCACTGTGAAGATTTTGAAAACTGGTTACGCTTTGTATTTTGCTTCCAATTTTCACGGATATAGTTAGTATCTCAATAAGGTCTCCTTGGATTTTCTTCTTTGTAACACACTCAAAGAAACCTTATTTAAGCACCCATTTTCTTTCTGCACATAAAAGCCTAATTTTGAAATACAGTAACATTTTTAAATTAAATAAACGACACAGAAAAGGCATCACAGGTTTCCTGAAGGAAGGGAATCTAAACTGAGAAGCGAAAAAGAAACTCAGTGTGGCTAAGCAGAGAAAGATCAACAGACAGAGAACAAGGGAGTAGAAAAGAATGTCATAGGAGAAGGAACCGGCCTGCAGAGACTGGGAGGGAAGAGCAAGGCTGAGGCGGAGAAGCGAGGCTGGCATGGGGCTGCATCACAGGGGGTGGCCACGCAGGCACGGGGCCGGGGAGCTAAGCAAAGGCTTCCCGGACACCAAGTTAAGCACTGGGATACTTTTCTAAGAGGAAACCACGATCCACTTTTGAGAAGAGAAGTGGGAGAATTCACACCTCATATATATGCATCCCATCAGTAAGTAGCCCTCTCCAGAGTCCTGTTTTGCAGCCTGAGGTGCACATTGCACCTCTCTGGCTTGAAAATTAGCCAAAGACAGCTCTGACTCTGATGGTGGACTGGGGTGGAGGGTTGTGGTGGAGGGCGCACAAGGGATAGTATCCAGGGTTAATCCTAAACAAAAAACTGAAAATCCTGAAGAAATAGAATAATGGAGGGCGCCTGGGTGGCTCAGCAGGTTGAGCATCTGACTCTTCATTTTAGCTCAGGCCATGATCTCACAGTCTTGAGATCAAACCTTGCAATGGGCTCTGTGCTGGATGTGGAGCCTGCTTAAGATTCTGTCTCTCCCCATCTCTGCCCCTCTTCCACTCGCACTCTCATACCCTCTAAATAAATAAATAAAACTTTAAAAAAATAAAACAGGGGCACCCAAGTGGCTCGGGGAGTTAAGGGAATGACTGTTGATTTTGGCTCAGGTCATGATCTCGTGGTTCATGAGTTCGAGCCCCACACTGTGCTCTGTGCTGACAGTGTGGAGACTGCTTGGGATTCTCTGCCTCCCGTTCTCTCTCTGCCTCTTCCTCCCTTGAGCATGCATACATGTGTTCTCTCTCCTAAATAAATAAATAAATAATAAAAATAGCATAATGGTTTAGGGCAGAGACACTTGAGTGACACAGACCAAGGTTCCAATCCCAGTTCTGCCATTTGCTAGTAGTATGGGTAAATTTTATGATTTTTAGCTTCCATTTTTTCTTCTGCAAAGCTTTTATAATGTTGTTTAGAAGATTAGGTTAAATAATCAAACTAACGCGGTTAGCACAGGATCTGACAATCACTTTAATAAAGACAGCCATTCAACAGTAAGGTCGGCAGAGCTCCGAGGTCAGAAGAGTCACTGCGGTGGGTCTCCCGCGGTCGGGGAGTTACAGGTGTGGGAGGGAGGACGACCAGGGTAAATCTTATACAGAAGACTGGAAGGACTGAAGGTGTCCTTGCAGACGTATGCTGTCCACTGAATGTGTGAGAAAATATAGATGGAAAGGTGCATACGTGTTACTGGTGTGTGTGTGTATGTATATATACATGTTTATGTGTGCGCATACACACGTGCACCAATTCCCTAACTTTTGCCACTGGAACACCCCAAAAGCAACTGGCACACCTTGCACGTGGAACTTGCCCCCTCACCATCTTTCTACAAGGAAGCAGGGATCCTTAAAGATATAGCTGAGCCCAGGGCTGAGATAGGAAAAGAACAAGGTAGACCTGGATCATCTTCTTATGCCAGAAACCAAGAAAAAGATGTAAGAATTATGGAGACAGGCTCTCTGTCAGTAATCACTCTGGATGTATATGGACTAGATGCCTCAATCAAAAGATATCGAGTATCAGAATGGATAAAAAGAAAAAAATACCAACACCCAATTATATGCTGCCTACAAGAGACTCATTTTAGACCTAAAGATACCTGCAGATTAAAACTGAGGGGACAGAGAACCATTAATCATGCTAATGGATATCAAAAGAAAGCCAGGGATAGCCATACTTATATCAAACTAGATTTTATTTATTTAAAAAACATTTTTTAATGTTTATTTTTGAGAGAGAGAGAGAGACAGAGCATGAGCAGGGGAGGGGCAGAGAGAGAGGGAGACAGAATCTGAAGCAGGCTCCAGGCTCCGAGCTGTCAGGGTTTGAAGCCACAGACTGCAACATCATGACCTGAGCCAAAGTCAGGCACCTGACCAACTGAGCCACCCACGGGCCCCAGAGAAACTATATTTTAAACCAAAGACTGTAACAAGAGACGAAGAAGGGTATTATATCATAATTAAGGGGGCTAACCCAACAAGAAGATCTAACAATTGTAAATATTTATGTTCCCAATGTGAAAGGACCCAAATATTAAATCAATTAATAACAAAGAAACTCATTGCTAACAATAATAGTAGGGGACTATAACACCCCACTTACAGCAATGGACAGATCCTCTAAGGAAAAAATCAACAAGAAAACAATGGCTTTGAATGACACACTGGACCGGATGGACTTAACATATATTCAGAACATTTCATCCTAAAGCAGCAGAATACACATTCTTGTCAAGTGCACGTGGAACATTCTCCAGAATACATCACATACTGGGTCACAAATTGGGCCTCCAGAAGTACAGAAAGACTGAGGTCATACCATGCATATCTTTATACCACAGTACTATGAAACTTGGAGTCAGTCGCAAGAAAAAATTTGGAAAGACCACAAATCCATGAGGGTTAAAGGACATCCTACTAAAGAATGAATGGCTTAACCAGGAAATTAATAAATAAATACACAGAAGCAAATGAAAATGAAAACAACAGTCCAAAACTTTTGGGATGCAGCAAAAGTGGTCCTAAGAGGGAAACACACTGCAATACAAGCCAACTCAAGATGCAAGAAAAGTCTCAACTACACAATCTAACCTTACACCTAAAGGAGCTAGAAAAGGAACAGCAAATAAAGCCTAAATGCAGCACAAGAAGGGAAATAGCAAAGATTAGAGCAGAAATAAGTGATACAGAAACGGTAGAACAGCTCAGTGAAACTAGGAGTTGGTTCTCTGAAAGAATAAAAAAGATAAACCCCTAGCCTGACTTATCAAAGAAATAGGACCCAAATAAATAAAATCACAAATGAAAGTGATCACAACCAATACCACAGAAATACAAACAACTGTCAGAATACACCACAGAAATACAAAACTATAAGAGAAGAGTATGAAAAATTATATGCCAACAAATTGGTCAACCTGGAAGAAACGGATAAATTCCTAGAAACAAACTATCAATGTGGAAAGAGGAAGAAACAGATAATTTAAACAGACCGATAACAAGTAAAGAAATTGAATGAGTAATCAAAAATGTCCCCAAAAACAAAAGTAGAGGGCCACATGGCTGCCTAAGGAAACTTTCCCAGCCATTAAAGAAGAATTAATACCTATTCTTCTCGAACTGCTCCAAAACCTGGAAATGGAAGGACAACGTCCAAACTCACTCTGCAAGGCCAGCATCATCTTGATTCCAACACCAGACTCCACTAAAAAGGAGAATTACGGGCCAATATCTCTAATGAACACAGATGCAACAATTCTCAACAAGATATTAGCAAACTGAATCCAACAGTACTTTAAAAGAATTATTCACCAATATCAAGTGCAATTTATTCCTGGGCTGCAATGTGGTTCAGGATCTACAAGTCACTCAGTGTGCCACATCACATTAGTGAAAGGAAGGGTATGGACCCTATGATCCTCTCAATTGACGCAGAAAAAGGTTTTGACAAAATACAGCCTCCATTCTTGATAAAAAAAAACCCTCAACAAAGTAGGGACAGATGGAATATATCTCAACTTAATCAAGACCATCTATGAAAAACCCACAGCTAACTTCATCCTCAATGATGCTCAGGGACAAGACCAGGATGTCCACTCTCTCAACACAGTAGTGGAAGTGTTAGCCTCACCAATCAGAAAACAAAAAGAATTAAAAGGCATCCAGGGGCACCTGGGTGGCTCAGTCAGTTAAGTGCCCAGTTCTCGATTTCGCTGAAGTCACAATCTCATAGTTGAGGGGTTTAAGCCCCACACTGTCAGTCTCTTTCAGGAAAGTAGAATAAGAGCAGCACGTTTCTGCAGAGAAAGAGACATAATAAAACTTACTATGTTAAAACACATAATAAAAACTAGAGCTTAAATCAGTGACGCTGGTAATATGAATTCAATGAAGAAAATCTAAGAAACCCAAAGTTATCTTTCTAAAAACATCAATAATATCAGTAAGCATTTAGCCAACGTTACTAAGAGAAAAAGAGAAAATACCAATTACTAACATCCAAGATAAAAAGAGAATCACTGTAGATCCATGGACATTAAAAGGATACTGAAGAAATATTACAGGAACAACTTTTTATCCACAAATTCGATTACCTGTACCATTTCAATGGGCCAACTTCCTTGAGAGATCCCATCAGCCAAAACACACAGGAGGAAACACACAGTCTAGACAGGCCTGTATCATTTGGTGAAGTCGAATCAGTAACAGCTTTAAAAAACAAAAAGCACCAGACCCTGCTGACTTCACTCGTGAATTCTACCCAACATTCAAGGAAGAAAATCCAATTCTCCATAATCTTTTTCAGACGATGGAAGCAGAGGAAATAATTCCTGACTCATTCCATAAAGCCAGCATTGCACTGATGTCAAAACAAGACCATTACACAAAAAGAAGCAACACACCATTATCTGTCACTAACATACACGCACCGATTCTCAACAACCTATTAGCCACATGAATCCACCACTGTATAAAGAGAACCATACACCACAGCCGTGTGTGGTTTTTCAGGTATGCAAGACTAGTTCAACCTTCAAAAATCTCTTTAATATAATCTGTCACATTACAAAGAAAAACCCCATGACAGTATCAAAAGATGCAGAAAAAGCATCTGACGGAATCCAACACTGAGTAACGATAAAACCACCTCAGCTAACTAAAACAGAGAGTGACTTTCTCAATGCGATAAAGCACATGCATAAAAATCCTACAGGACCAAGGCAAGGAGATCCTCGTCCACCACGGCTTTGGGCACCAGACGGCAAGTCCTAGCGAGGCCGCAAGATAAAGGAAACAAAGGCAGGAAGACTGGGCAGACAGACACTAATCAGGCTTTGTCTGCAAACGATGCAAACTGTATTCCCGGCAGAATCAGATCTATAAACACACAGAGAACAAGCCGGCGGCTGCCGGAGGGAAGGGGGACGGTGGGCAAACTGAATGAAGGAGAGTGAGAGGCAGTGGCTTCCCAGCACAGGGGAAGTGGCGATGGTGCTATGATGGCCTTGTGTGGTGACACGGTGACACGGTATCCACACCTGCGGTGAGCACAGCATCAGGAACAGAGGTTTCCAATTTTAGGTTGTACACTGGAAACTGTTAAGACGTTTTGTGTCGACTAGACTTCAATTACAAAAAAACAAGAGAAGAACCAGCGTTGGCCAGAGTTGGGCAGAAGGGAGAAGCAGAGCACAGGCGATGTCCAGGGCAGTGAGACTACTCTGTGGGACACTGCTGTCGTAGATGTAGGGCCTTACACATCTGTGAAAACTTACAGGACATAAAGCACCAAAACTAAATGCTAATAAAAAATGTGGACTCCGGTGATAGTGCTGTGTCAGGTAGTGAGCGGAGGTTCATCGGTTTTAACAAACGGCCCCTCTGGTGCGGGATGTTGATCACGGGGAAGTCATGAGGCTGAGGAGACCGAGGTGAGCAGCAACACTCTGCACCTGACGCTCAAGTGTGCTGCGAACCTAAAACTGCGCTAACAGGTAAAGTTTATTAATTACAGGAAAAAAGAAAAAAAAAAAGGAAAGAAACACATGAAGGTTTGGTTACTGGGTGAGTGGAGAGAGCACAGCGTAACTGTTTTCACTTTTGTGTTCATCCTGGGAAGGAAATTTTCCTAAACAGCCATTTTTAAGGATACAAAATGGTGCTCTCTTCTGTCGTATACCAAACAGAGAAAAGAAAATCTTGCTTATTTCCAACTCTTGTCTAAGAAGAGCTTAAAACAAGTGCCACACGTTTAACAAGACAAAGTCGGTCTGACGTGCCAGAGTGAAGGGAGTTTACACTCCTGCGTGTATTTTCCTATCATACCCCCTGGCGTTCTGGTGCACAGATGCAACTTTTCCGACCACGTCCTTAGAGAGGACGCACTAACCTTTTCCATCTCGAGGGGGGGCTCCTTTCGCTTTAAAACTATCCACTGGTGCCTTTGTGTCTGTTTCCAAAGCAATGCCTATCTGTATCTCCGACTTGAACTTGGTGTATTTATTGCTCAACAGCTGGTACCATTTTGGTGCCTGAAAAGTAACAATAAAACAAAAACACCTTAATAATTCATGGGAAACTAACAATAGTGGGAAATGTTCTATGAGCTTCCAAATGTATTTCCTGTAGTTCCTCAGTATGCTATCCTCGTTTAAAATATTTTTCACATTCTCCTCAAAAGAATCCAATCCCGCTTAGGAAGCTAACTGTATTTCCTCTTAAAAAAAAAAAAAAGGTTAGGGGCGCCTGGGTGGCTCAGTCGGTTAAGCAACTGACTTCAGCTCAGGTCATGATCTCACGGTCCGTGGATTCGAGCCCCACGTCAGGCTCTGTGCTGACAGCTAAGAGCCTGGAGCCTGCTTTGGATTCCGTGTCTCTCCCTCTCTCTCTGGCTTGCACCTCCCTGGCTTGCATTCTGTCTAATATAAATAAACATTTAAAAAATTATAAAATAAATAAATATATAAATATCATAGCTATCAGCAGTCAAAATGTTGGTAACAGATTTTTTCTTCACAAAATCCTACTTTAGGACTCAAATCAGGAATAAAGGACTTCAAAAGACATGTTTATTTGTTTGTTTTTACTTTAAGAGAGTTGTGACAAAAGAAAGTTATTAATAAAAATTCAAAGGAAGCATTTCCAAAGTCAGTAACATAAAAAGGGTTAGAGGGGCGGCTCCGCTGGTTAAGCTGCTGGTCTCAGCTCCAGTCACGAGCACGGAGCCTGCCGGGGTCCTGTCTCCCCCTCTCTGTTTGTCCCTCACTCATGTGTAAGCTCTCGGTCTCTCTCTCTCGCTCTCAAAATAAATTTGTAAACTTAAAAAAAGAGATTGGGAGATATTTTAAAACATTTTCAGTCACAAAAGCATGCACATAGGAATCAAGACCCTGAGTTATTTTTCCTTCTTTCTGTGTGTGTTCCCGGCAAGGAGCCGCCACTGCTCAGGTCCCCTAAGTGCATTGCAGGGAGCTCGCCTGCTCTGCCGTGGAAGGAGCGGGAAGCGGGGAAAGCAATCAGAAGGCTACTACCACAGCCAAGGGGAAGAAAGGAGGCTGCCTTAGGCCGGGATCACATCAGTGAAAATGTCCAGCGGGAGCTGGATCAGGAAGGAGTGGCCGGAGGCCTGGAACCACCTAGAAAGGGATGGCTCTGGAGGCCGGAAAAGGAGGTGTGGCTTGCGTACCTGGAAGAGGGGTGCTGGTCCCTGGAGCAGGGCACCCAGCAGGACACCCGCCTCCGAAAGCAAAGCTCGGCAGCTGAACACGCTAAGCTCCGGGTCACAGCAACGTAACTGAATGTCTGAGCTCAGAGAGAATTTTCTTGGACAAAGAGAGTTCTAGGTCAAAGACATGACCAAAATATCGGACGTTCCTAATCAAATTCCTAAAGTGAAACCTGAGAACCGCCACACCGGCTCACACCAAGCCCTTTCAGGGCCGGCACTGCAGGTCCTTCCCATCCATCTGGTATCTACTACAAGTCCGCACCTCACACCACCCGAAACAAACATCATCGGAAGGGCAGTACCTGCTTTATTTCTTGAGCTGTTCGTAAGTCTAGGACGATGTAGCCTATAGTTTCCTTGGCTGAAGATACGGGGTCCAAGGCAAAACACTGCAGTTTGATAGGAGTGCGTTGCAGCCTGTAAGGGAGCAATTGATGTCATAGATGAACGAGCCTCTGCTTCTTATTGAGCTCAGGTTCTGTTAGTTTTGGAAAAAACTGCCTCCTACTATCAGGACAGTTAAAATTCTTTTGAATAATCTGTATCTATATTTCCTGCAAAACTCTCCAACTGACGTGAACTATTAGGCATGCCTGTTTATCATTATACCAAGTAATGTTCCAACCACATCAAAAACCCTGGTCTCTCTGACCTGATGAGCTCGACGGCTTGTTTTTCAAGCTCCTGCAGCATACAGAACCCTTACCGTACACATGAATCTTCACGGTTGATTTTAAATTGTTTTCCTTATACTGTCGCATGCACATAAAACTACAAAAACACATATATGCGTAAAGCTGTTTTGGTCACTAAAATAATGAAATTGACTTCAGAATTAAGTACTGTAAAATCACAGACTATTGCCCAGTAATAGTTTATTGTAACACATGACAATGTTCTGTACGCATGACCTTGGCTGGTACAGCGTGGGTTCCTGAGAGTCAGAAACCTCTCAACTGGTTCGCACAGTAGGCTCAGTAGATCTGACCATCACTGTCAACTAATGGGATGACTATAAAACTTGCACTTGGCACACAACCATCACTTATACACGCGCACTGAATCCGTGTTCTTTTCTCGGCCTCCAACACGCAGAGTGGTGCCCCTTGGCAGGGACACATCTGTGAACGCTGCGGGCACCAAAGTCTCACGTCAGGACTTGGTGCACACATCTCAGGCATCACTGGACACAAAATTTTGATCTTCTAAGAATTTAATGCCCTTGCGAATCCCCACACCAAATCCGTGGACTGATTTAGCCATAAAAGGAAATAAATTTCTCGTTACGTTCATTTTATTTGCTTTAGTCCTAAGACATAGCAGTGAATGAAGTGACTCTGTTTTTCAGGGGGGGGAAAAAAACTATGTTTATTTGATCCTTTTTAAAATATAAGTGCTCTTGCCTGTTTTCAGTCATCGGAGTTCATGAAGTAAGAGGTTGTAGCTTTAAGCCTGTTTTATGTAGTGATACCAAGTGTTTAAATGTCTAAAATCAAGTATCAAATTAATTAGAGACCCTTATGTAATTACTGTAAACAGCAAGCCAGGTAAGGTATATAGTAAAGAAGTCGCAGAAATTACAAAGACTTCCAACCCATGTTTAATATTGGGTAGGCATCATTACAGCACTTCTAGAGTATCTGTTCTCTCAGACATCAGAAAAAAAACCGAAAAGCTAGGTGTAATGGCTTAAAATCTTAGGCTCTAGAACTCAACTGGCTGGACGCTCCCTTTACCCAGCAGACTGACTTATAACTGGTTACTTACCTTCTTAGGCCTCGGCTTTTTCATCTGTAATTGGGGGAAATCCTAACACCCACTTCATAAGATGGTCTTCGTGTGCAAATGAATTATTACTGCAAAGTACTCTGAAAACTTCCCGGCACATGAAAAACCACTAAACAAGTCTTATCACTGTTACTATCATCTACTATTACTATTATTTCTTCCTCGTTAGCAACCTGAAGACTAGAGCAGAACAAAAGGAAAACGGCAGTCACCTGTGCTGATGGAGGGCCTTCCTGTCGATCTCCCAGGCTAACTCGGTAGCAAATTCTGGCTGGTCGATGTGGTCCACAGGGTCAGTGGCCAACTGTTCTCCGTCGAACTTTGCTTCTACTATAAGCATATGCTTTGGACGCTTGGGGAAATGACGACCTGGAAAAAAAAAAAAAAGACTATGCAGGTTAATCAGAACAGTACAAAAACCAAGTATGATCTTTTAACTCGTTTTAAAAACTGAGTTGTTGACTTCTATAGTCCACTAAGTACCTACTTATGTGTGCTCTCACGTGCAAATTCATGATTCCTAAGAAGGAAACAGAAGGCTACAATTTGCAATTTAGGGCTTCTCAAACATTAATGTGCCATTGAATCACCTGGGGACCCTATGAAAATGTAGATTCTTGGTTCACTAGGTCGAGCCTGAGAGGATCCATTTTTTTTAAGTATTTATTCATTTTGGAGAGACAAAGGATGAATGGGGGAGGGGCAAAGAGAGAGGGAGACAAAGAATTTGAAGCAGGCTCCAGGCTCCAGGCTCCGAACTGTCAGCACAGAGCCTGACTCGGGGCTCAAACTCACCAACCGTGAGATCCTGACCTGTGCTGAGGCTGCAGTTCTAACAAGCCCCCACATGATGTCAATACTGCTGTCCTTGATTCTCGCTTTGAGCGGCAATGATCTCAGTGACGTTTCAAAGAATTAAAAATGTGATTCCAACCATTTTAGATATTACTACGCCAGAAGTTAATATGGAAATGTCATGTCATCTGGAGAGTTGGAAATAACCAAAAAGCGAAAACCAACCAATTTGCATCTTAATTTTCCTGTTAATACACTCAGCCAATTAGCCCAAGGAAAACAGACACCATGTAGTCATTCATTCAAATCTCAAGGACAATGTTGTCAATTATTTTAAAAATATTGTCTACAGATCACTTTTCACTGGTACTGCCTGACCCCATTCCTTCACTGTTTACCAAAGGCGTTATCAGAGTCGGGTATTAACTATGTCAAATAAGAGGATATAAAAAGACTAAAACAGAGCACTCAAGGAATTGAGGGTCTAGTGGAAAGATACACACTGAAAACGGTGCCAACAGAAAGCTGAAACCTAGGGCAGAACCTTAGAGGCCACCCGGTGCGGGTCTGGGGCCGGGCACTGTGCTGAGACACGGATGGCTGTTACATAAACACGTCTCAGCTGCGGCTCACCAGGAAGTCCAGAGGTCAGAAAGATCTGGATCCCAATCCTTTCAACCCTGCAACTCCCCTTCTAGGAGCCTTAGCACAAACGTATAAGCAGGGTTCTGTTTTTTTTTTTGAGCTGCTCTGAAAGATCATGGGGTTCCCCAAATGCATTTCATCTCGGTCAGAAAGCCTGTGTTCTCAGTCACCCTCCTCACTACACCGCCCAGTTAGCCGAGCACAGAGACTACGGGCCGGAACAAAGGGGCTCATTCCAGAGACAATACCTGGAGAACAGAAACCCTGTCTTTTCCATCTTTGGCTTCCAGCCCTAGCCCAATTTTGGTGCATGGAAGAAACGTCATTACTTTCTGTCGAATGACGGGCATTTCTAGAAGTGCAGTCAAGCAACTGCAGGTAGCTGAAGAGATGGGGACGTAGATGGCATGAGAGAGGGGGCTGAGAAAGCAGGCAAGAGGCCTGCCAGAAAGGGCCATGAACGCCGTTCTAACAAGTGCAGACCTTATCCTTTAGGCCACTGGAGGATTCTAAGACAATTAAATTTGCATTTCAGAAAGACTGTCCCTAGACAGTAATGTGAACAGCAGATATTCTCTGGAAACGGGGGAAAAACACTTATGAAACAGACCACTGGAAAGATTACTACGACACAGCAGGCGCATAATGAGGGCCTCACAGCGGAAACCTCATTTAAAACTTTACATGGGGGCGTCTGGGGGGCTCAGTCGGTTAAGCGTCCGACTTCGGCTCAGGCCATGATCTCACGGTTTGTGGGTTCGAGCCTCATGTCGGGCTCTGTGCTGACACCTCGGAGCCTGGAGCCTGCTTCTGATTCTGTGTCTCCCCCTCCCTCTCTCTCTCTCTGACCCTCCCCTGATCACACTGTTTCTCTGTCTCTCAAAAATTAATAAAATATTTTTTTTATTTTAATAAAATTTAAAAAAAAGTTTACATGAAGGACCCAGCAGTTTTTAGCAACGAAAACTTAGTGACCCTTTGGAAGAAGGGGGTGGAGAAGGCACCAGGATGGTGAGGACTCGCAAGTTCTGGGCTTGAGGCAACAACTCGGTTGTGATGAATGCAAACACAAACACAAACACAAAAGGAGCCGGTTTGCAGGGAGGTCCACCCACCGTCCGGTTTGAGGTAGGTTTATGGCAACGCATAACTGACAGCCTGAATGTAGGGTCCCTTCTCTGTACACCGCTAGTCGACTTCCAACTAACGCTCTCCTACTTAGAAGTATAGGCTGCCTCCCTGTTCTTTAGAACATCAAACTCCTTGGCTTTCAAAATCCTCCAAGGTCTGTTCACTCTAGCTACACAAGCTTATGTTACCAGAATACTCTCCTCAATGTTCACCTCCCTTGACTCTGGTCATCTATGGGACCTCTTCATCATTCCATCCACCATAATGACTCCATCATTGGTCTGGGGGTTGGTGGGTTTGTTTCTGTTTTTAAGATTATTTATTTATTTAGAGTGACAGAGAAAGGAGAGAGAATTCCAAGCAGGCTCAGCACTGTCAGCACAGAGCCTGACGTGTGGTTTGAACTCATGAACCGAGAGCTCATGAGCTGAGCAGAAACCAAGAGGCAGGTGCTTAACGGAATGAGTCACCCAAGCACTCCTGGCCTGGGTTATCTCAGGGCAGCAAAGACTTTCTTTGATCATTACTTAACTATTCACAGCCCTTAAACCAGCGTCCCCACCCACCCCCAAAACCTGTATTTACAGCCTACATCCCACATTTTTACTTTTTGGGGTTTTTTTTTAATTGTTTAACGTTTATTTATTTTTCAGACAGAGTGAGTGGGGGAGGGGCAGAGAGACAGGGAGACACAGAATCTGAAGCAGGCTCCAGGCTCTGAGCTGTCAGCACAGAGCCCAACATGGGGCTCAAACTCACAAACAGTGAGATCATGACCTGAGCCGAAGTCAGACGCCCAACCGACTGAGCCACCCAGGCGCCCTCTACATCCGTATTTTTAGTATTATACTGCATTCCAACATACTGTGTCCTGCCTATGAATCTGATCTTCTAAAGAAGACAGAATCCTACATCCTTGAAGGTAAAGAGAGTGCCTTCCATTTGGGTTTCCTCACAGCAGGGAGCAAATACCAAGTCCAGAAGCTTTTGTTGACCAATTACAAGGGGATTTTAGCCCTCGGTGTTTAACCATTCAGAAAAGAAGAGCTAAAAATGCCCCACAATTTTTAACTTCTGGTCAGTTTTCTGTTCCAAAAGCCATTACCACTCACTCCCTCTCACTACCCCCCAAATAGTGCCAGGCCTCCACAAAATACTTCCAGCGGTGGGGGGAGGAATGGGGAAGCCAGCCATTCCTCAGGCCCAACTCAGGATGACTGTTGTTGTCAGGTTATTTAAAACCTATCTTCAATGTACCTAGCAATCCCTACCACCTCCACTTTCCTGCAACCTACCTTCCCACCACACCGAATTTAAGGGCAGAATATGCCCTGTCTTTACTTTTCCTGTTTTTAATGTTTATTTATTTTTGAGAAAGAGAGAGCAGGGGAGGGTCAGAGAGAGAGGGAGATACAGTATGTGAAGACAGAATCCAGGCTCTGAGCTGTCAGCACAGAACCCAACATGGGGCTCAAACCCACAAACCGGGAGATCGTGACCTGAGCCGAAGCCAGACGCTCCTATGCCTAGTCTTTCCATACCTTAAGTGTTCTTTCCTCTTCCCTTTGCCTCCCCCCCCCCATTTCTAATCATCCTTTTAGGACCCAAATAAATGTCACCTCCTCGGGGACATCTTCCCCAGAGCTGGTCCTTCCTTCTCCCACACCATGATACGCATTCTCCAAGCTATACTCTTACTTAGCTTTTAGGACCCGGGCTGTTTTATGGTTTAGCCTTACATTCCCAGCACAGGGCCTGCCACTCAGTGAGCCCGCAATAAACAAAGGTCACTTAGTCAACAAACCAAACTTCTAGGAATGTGTATATCACACCATCTAGACAACTAGTCCTAAGTCCCCTCTCGAGCCTTGGAAAGGGAATGCCCCCTCAATACTTCAGACCGCAGGAAATACGGATTCGAGTCCGACAGCAAAGCTCTCTCAAACGGGATCACCCGGGGACCCCCGAACAGAACGTGCTTTCCAGGCACCTTAGCTCACATGGAAAAGTCATCGACGCGCTGCTTCTGATGGAAATCGTTTTTCCTACGTTCTCTGGGGCTCCAGCTCTTCACGCTATTTTAAATACCACCTATCCCTAATAGTTCTCGGGCTCCCTTGAGAGACTGCTAAATCAATCGCACAACAGGCCTCACTTAGTACAACTTCGAACAAGTCTTGGGGACCGCAAAAGCACAGATGACAGGGTTCTTAAGGTTAACAAAGCCTCCGTCGCACGCCACTCGGTTAAAAGTCAGGAGGCTGCAGGTGCCAGTGCAAGTCCCTGGCCGCTCACCTTCTAGGATGGACACGACGATGAGCAGTTGGTCGGACTTGGAGACCATGGTCGCGGTAGGCGGCCCGCAGGCGGGGTCTGCTTGGGGGAAGAGGGACCCGGGTGAGATGCGGGAGGCCCGCGACCACCAACAGGAGGGCTCCCTCCGGGGCTCCCACCGCCCGCCCGCGGCCCCTGACGCTGGGACCCCGCTCCTCGGCCCGGGCCCGCCGGCAGCGCGCCCGGCTCCCCTGCCCCCGGCCGCCGGCCCAAGCCTAGCCCTGCCCGGACGCCAGGCAAATGCCAAGGCCGCTCAGCCGCTCGCCCCCACTCCTCCCGAACTGTCTGCAGGGAGAAGCGAGCCCGCCGCCGGAGGACCTTTTGCCGCCTGCTTTGCCGCGTTTCAAACGCCCCGGCTGCCGCCGCGGAACCCGCCGCGCCCCGCTTCCGCCTAGCAACCAGGCCCGCAGGCCCAGGGCCGCGGGAGAGCTGGAGGACAAAGGGCGATAGAGACCAGGGCAGTCGAGGATAGAACGCCCCTCAGCCCGCTTCGCCTCCTGCCCTTTTACAATATGTTCCAGAGCCCTAGGGAAAGACTAGCCCATTACCTCACAGCGCCCCCTGCTAGACGGACGGGGGATGGCGGGCAGTTGGCGGGGACCGACTGCGCAGGCGCACTATACAGCGTACGCAGCCTGCAGTGCCTTTACGTGGAGGGTGAGGGGTGTATTCTCTGCCTTTTTTCCCCCAGACACACCTGGGAAATGAAGCAAGAGACTGGAAACACGCACACGCGGACGCGCACGCACACACAAAACTGGCTCCGTTCAGATGTGCAGTGTCACCCTGTGATCTAATCAATCTCCCACTGTCTACTAGACAACATTCAGACTTAAGTCTGAACTGAACGATCTCTAAGTAGGACTCGCTCAGCACCGCGAGTGTTCAGGTTTTGAAAACATGTCGCGCCAATACGGTAATTACTGTAACTGCTGGAGGTGACGTAAACTCTCCGAGAATTTCCTGTACTTTAGAAATTACCCAGAAACAAAAACATTGTCACGTGGGTGGAGGAATTAAAAGTCTAGGTTCTTTGTCCCTCTCTCCCGTCCCCGACAATCGATTAACTAATTAGCACAATCAAGACGCCGATTAAACAAGGTATCCCCCCGCCCTCCAACCGTTGGGCTTTATTTTAGGAAAGATAAGTCTTCTGGAGGTCATCTAGCTTGCAAAAAGGGACCTCAGGTCGGGTGGAGGGAGAAGGTAAGGAAGAAAAAGCAATCCCACCCCACCCCCATTTGTGCCCAAAAGAAAAAGAGAAGGATGTGGAAATTGGGCTAGATGACTTCTAAAACCCTTTTCCGTTCCCTTCTGAGCTCCTTGAAATGAGGCATTATGCAATATAAAACCAAAGTAATCATCTGCTTTGGGTGCACCACTGAACATGGCATTGTTTTGCTTAAGATGTGCGCACTGACTCGAAAGTAGATACAATAACATAGAGAACCATCAAGTACTCTGAATATAGTTTCAACAATTACCATTTAAAGACCAATCTTCATCTGCTCCGTTAATTTGCAGGAAGCCCCTAATATGGTATCGTTTCATCTCCTTCAATATCTACCTCTAAAAGAGAACGATTTTTAGATAAAGATTTTAAGAAATCTTTACATTATTTTACTTTGAAAAATTAAAAATAATTCCTTAAAACCTTTATGTATACACTGCTCAAATTTCCCTGATTGTCGAATCATGATTTCTCAGTTGTTTTCTTCAAATCAGGATCCAAAGAATTTCCAAAACACAATGCACTTGGTTCATCTGTCTTTTGTCTCATTTAATGGATAGGTCGCTCCCACTTTTTGTTTCCTTGAAACTCTTTATGAAAGCAATTGGTCAGGTATCCTGTGGAGTTTGCCACAGTCTAAATTTTGTTGATACAATACCAATGTCATTATTTAACATACCCTCTACTGGGCAGTCTAATATAAATATGTCCACATTGACAATACTGAAAGGGAATCAGGAAACATGTCAAAAAACACAATACCCCAATGTTCATAGCAGCAATGTCAACAATAGCCAAAACATGGAAAAAGCCTAAATGCCCATCACCGGATGAGTGGATCAAGAAGATGTGGTATATATACACAATGGAGTACTACATGGCAATGAGAGGGAATGACATATGGCCATTTGTAGGAAAGTGGATAGACCTTGAGAGTGTCATGCTAAGTGAAATAAGTCAGGCAGAGAAGGACAGAAACCATATGTTCGCACTCATAGGTCTAACAGCAAATTTTCGGAATGATCTAGCTTCAAGAAAAGCAAGCAGTTAGTAGTGCTTAAGAAAAATTGATTCAGTATCTAAAGGATAACTGATACCTGTCACAACACAGCATTTTATATACTGTTAAGTGAACCTGCAATACAATCTAAGTTTATTTGGGGAGTGTTTGCTGTATAATTGGATTTAATGAAATGTTTAGAGGTGCAGTAGGCATGACTTTGAGTAGGTAATGAAAGAAAATGCAAAATGCTTATTGATTTATGATGTGGTTTCATTTTAGCTTGGGCAAAGCATGCAGTATTTAATACATAGTAGCAGAATATTTACTATTGAAGCTTGAAACGATGTGAGTTCTTTGTGTGCAATCTTT